>NC_071092.1:36106097-36371097 GCF_027358695.1 Spea bombifrons | reverse complement strand
TCACAGTGATTACAGGGAGGGGGAGTAAGTAGGAGCTGCTGCTGTGAGACGGTGAGTCAGACTAAACGGATTATATAATGAGGGGGATTTTTCAGAGCGTTTGCTCTGAAAAAACCCTCATTTTATAATCGATAATAATCGATTCAACTAATCGATAATGAAATTCGTTGCCAACGAATTTCATTATCGATTTTTATCGATTTTATCGATTAGTTGTTGCAGCCCTACAGTCAATCAAACTAATAAACCACTCTAATTGCACAGTCAAGGAACTCCAGGACAGCCACTCACAAAGTTGTCGTCTATTCTACCTTTCACAATATTGAGTTGCCTTTCTTTTTTAAATGGCTTTTATTTAGGAAAATTATGTGACACAATTGTATGTTCCTTATGAGCAACCAATTGCTTTGCAATATGTTTATATTAACCATGTTGCCAAAGTTCCAAATATTTCTATAGTAAAACAGTTCTACTCCACTTATTAACGGTTTAACATGACCTTTATCAGTTAAATGACGGCTTTGTCGATAAAATATATCAATTTTAAAAGTTCGATAGTCAAAAAATTTCTAATGCAAAATAAAACCATAATATAGAGTTAAATTATGTTTGTTAAACTTCAAGTTTACAAAAGAAAGTATAAGTGAATGATGGACTCCGGCCTACGTCTTTGAAAAGTATTTATACTATACTAAATATATATCTCCCTCGATATAATCACAATAATGCAGCAGATACTTGAATGAAGTTCCTCATCATTGTTTAACATCGAACACTGGAACCAGAGACCCATATCATACTGCGTGACAACCAAGGCTGCTTACTTGCCACGTTTCTGTTATTACAGGGCAAGTCCTACCTACGATACTACACAGCCTATCGTGCCATATCGGTAACAGAGGCTTAGTTGCACAAAATGCTTTGCAGAGGACACAGTCGGTCAGGTAAAATTCTACGTAAAAATAAAACTGAATACGCAGCAACTTCAACAGGACTGCACTGGCTCAAAAGAAATAACAACTAAAAATAATGGATGAAGACTTGCTTATTGCTGGATATATTATGATGTTCTGCTCCAGAAGCATGCTGTGTGTCCAATTAATGAATACAGTGAATCAGTGGGCAATGCTAACAAGAGAAGTAGATAATTCATAGTACAGCGAATCCCCAAACCTTTCCCAGAAATGATTCTTTCGTCCTAGAAGTGGTTAATTGTCACATGGCACGTAGCGGGCACTGATAGGTGGAACAACAACTTTTTGGTGCCATAAAAGAAAGCAAAATAGGAACATCTATCTTTTATCGGCTAGTAAGTGCTTATTGCATACGATGCATTGGGTAGGAGTCCATGCAAGCATGATCTGCAGGGGTGTGAAAAGACCTCAAACTTACCAGAGGAGGCTGCCCAGAGCTCTCGCTCTTCTGGGGAGTATTTTGACCAGTGGGCAGGGAAAGCCATTCATCCATTGAGGTGGGTCTCGCCCCAGACAGTCTTAAATCGGTATGACCAACTGCTTCTTCCTTTCCCAAGAAAGAGGAAAGCATCAGTGAGAACGGAAAGCGATTCCTCGCTAGGAGACTCCAAGTTTATTTTGCAATGTGGATAGAGATTTCTATTTTGCATTTTGTTTTATGGCGATTGACTCCTGTGAAAAACAAATTGTGATATCCCCAGTCACACAAATAGAAGATCATAATTTGAAAAAGATTTAAACGTTTCATTACTCGCCCCCCAAAAACCCTTATGCATTCTGAAATATAGTAATTATATTGAGTCTTTAAATTAAACTTTCTGTTTATTGTGAATATGTGCAATTATGATTTATGTTCTGATTTAAGATTGTTCCATTGCACTTTAAATACAGATGGCTTGTTCGGTTTTAAGATATTTTGAAATCCATATCTTTTGCAACAAAATATCTTTTTAAACAATAAAAGTATACATGTATAAAAAAAATGGACAAAATGTGTATAACTTTGACCTATTTTAAAATATGTTGAGATCCAATCCTTATCACTAAATCAACGGTAGTTAAATAAGCAATCCAGCGCTATCTTCATGTCAAATGCATATTAGATTCCTTTTTGGTGTATATTTTATTGCATGCAAATAAGACCAGGCTTTAGTTATTGGAGTTAAAAATACAATTGCATACCACCCAACAGTCTGGGTTTTTGGGTACCCTCCCAGGTAACTGCCCCACTGTCCTGCTTTTTTGGGGCAGTGGGGATCATGGGCAGATGGGAAGATCCCCTGATCTCCCCTACCTGGCCCAGGGAGGTGAAAAATCAGTGAAGGTCCGTGCTATTGCTGCTCCAGGTAGATGGGTGGCCATCCCGCTTCTGAGCTGGTCCCACACCCTGCCTCCTGACGACCCTCAATACAGGTGTCCCGATTTGGCACCTGATATGTTGGTCGCTATTCAATTGACTCCTGCTACTCCCACTAACTTCAATGGAAGTGCTACTGAGTGTGTGCAAGAAATATACATATCAATCCCTTTTGGTTTGGTAGATATTTTACATTCTTTACTTTTCCCCTAGCTATGTTAGTTTAATACAATAAAATGGTTGATATATTACATTAATTGTTGAGAGATGATGACTAACATTATGTTAACAAGCTTGGATAATGCCTGCACACTTGCGTAAGACAAGCAGAAGTTAAAAACTTACACACAGAATTGTGTGCTTGATATGTTCAAATTGTTTATGTTGTCACTTCGGAATTTTACCACTAGAGGGCACACTATCATTAGCAGATTTAACATAAACTGATAATCACTGCACATTTTAGGTTAGGCTTTAAGATCACATTCAACAATTATCAGATTTAGTATTTGTTTAAAAGATCTTTGAACAAGATGTTGGCTTAGTAGCTAAAGGCCTGTTGACGTCAGAGTTGTACATTCATTCGTGCGCATGATTCAAGTAATTTGGGTTTTTTTTTTTTTTTTCTCTTTCCTACTGCTTGCCGCAGTTTTTCGTGTTTAACAAATATATTTTTTAATAGTCGTTGGTCTCTAGCCTATGTAATATGCTTACTAATGATCTCACACTGTGCAAGCCATGTTTCGTTTAAATTAAACTGTGAATGGAGCTACGTTTAAGAAGTCATTAAATGGGAAGGACTTGGGGATAATTTTAGACAATAAACTTGGCACCTGTTCTCAATGTCAATCAGCTGCTACAAGGACCAGTATTGTAATGTTATACATAAAGAGGTAATGGCTCATGGGAGGAAAATATAGTTTTGCCTCCGTATAAGTTACTGGTAAAACCGCACTTTGAGTATGCAAAGCAAGTCTGAGCGCTTGTTCGTACGACGCGATAATAACAACGCACATTATGGTAAATAGAAAAAGTGCAGAGGTAGACTGATTATTAATAAGTAGAATGGAACACCTTAGTTCTAAAAGGCTAATAAAGTTAAATGTGTTTACATTAAAAAAAAAAGGTGTCTTAGGTGGCATATGATGTCATTATACAAATACACATAGAGGAAAATATAAACGATGGTTCATTAACAGGACTGTACAAAGAACAAGAGGACAACCATACAGGCTTGAAGAAAGCATTCTTTACAGTAAGAACAATAAAAATGTGGAATTTACTATCTACAGAGTTGCCTTTAAATACCGTTTTATTTTTTTTATTCCTTTAAGGAAGAATATACAGGGATATAACAGCTTCTAAGGACTAGTTTATAGTTTGTTGAGAAATCAGATTTTGGAGTCCATAAATAATGCTTCTGGATCATCAGCTGGGTTGACCTTAATGGAATTGTACTCCCCCCCCCCAATAAAAGAAATTACAATGTTACTATGCGCAGATTTTGTTGTCTGAACCCAAGTTTTTAGCTTCTTTTAGCTTGTCCTCTTTCTGTTTTTATTATGTATTTATTGATGTTTTTGAGTAGACATAAGTAGAAAAGGAAGCATATCAGCAATTCTAAGTAGGATGGAGCATTTATATGTACAGATCGAGTATGTAACTACATTTATGGAAATACTGTATGTTATTCTATATTAAGGACCAGGTAGGAGAAATAAACATCCAGATTTTTAGTGTCTGACCACAAGTATACTCGTTTAGAAATGCCTCTTTGTGATTGATAGCTGCCCAGGTCTAGTTGCCAGAAGCTTCAATTACTTATAATGGAATTTGAAATAATCAACCTTGTGTCTGTAGCATGCAAACTGTTCTTGCCAGTGGAGGTGAATACATTACACACAGGTAGACACATTCAACACAATGCATCACCTGCATGATATTTCAATGGGTGGTGAGGAAACGGGCAAAGGCTTCTAGAATTCAACCCCTCCATTTATTTGCAAAGCCACTCACCTGCCATATGCATGAAAATGCTTACATTTACAGAATAGCGCCAGAATACTTGTAAGATCTCCTGTAATCATAGGATTGTATCTCACAATTAAACCTTTGCCCCTGATAGACATGGGAGGCTCAGATTTTTTGGAAGCCTTGGCGCACCTCCCTCCATGCACTTTTACAGATTGTTTCCTGGACCACACATGGAGAAGCTATCAACAGAGAGATCCCAGTTCAAAACATGATGGATTTATCAGCTGTGCTACAGGAGCTGAACATGTGGAGATACAGATCTGCAGTCAGGGAGAAAGAGACATCTGTTGTTAGTGTCTGAAACATCTGGAGAAAGGCACAGGAAGAGAGACGAACGCAGAGGTATAAAAGAGGCCATTTATTATTATTTTTGCAATTTATACATAGAAACCGTTACATATTTGTGCTGGATGTGCTAAGAAAAAAAGAGTCTTTGTACAAAATTAAATTAAAATGGAAAGTATCATTGTTTTCATAATCTTTTGCCTATCGTATTGTGACGATATTGTGTTTTTTTTCAATGAATGCTTTACCTACTTGCGTTTTAAAGATATAGACCAGCGTTTGACTGGTGGAACCAGTTGGCATAGCAGAGCAATGTCTGTGGTTGGCAAACTGAATAAAATATACTTTTGCCAAAATGGCACACTTTTCAACACGTCACCTTTTCGTTCATTAACTGTGGTGTGTTTTCTCCCTCATTCACGAACGCGTGCCATGATATTTATACGGCCTGGAGTTCGTCCTGCTGAAGCTCTAGCATTACCGGATGCTTAAAAGACGCACCTGTTAATAAAAGGAATCACAGAATAAAGAGAAAACTGCATAAATTGAGCACTGCCCTTGACCAAACTTGGGGATAGTTCTGTTATTATATTATTTTATTTATAAAGTGCCAACGATTTACGCAGCGATTCTTACAATACGTACATTCAAGGGGAATGACAAAGCTAGAATATATGGCTGAGGCTTAACCTGGGTTCAGATGCTCCTCTTAGTCTATGTATTTACCAAGATATAAGTGTTATAAAAGAGTATGCGACAAATTACATTTGCAGAGTTACATTGGACATCTGCTATTGTAATCCAGCCCTGCCCGGGCCGGGGGTCTCTCAATGTCTGACCCTCAGTCTCAGGGCCAAAGAGAAAATTCCCAAACGCGCAGGAGCTGGCCCCTACTTTATACTCTAATAGTATCTGAGCATCATAATAAGTATGTTTCTCACACGTACATCACTGTTGAATTTCCTGCTTGAATACAGGTACTTAAATTCAGAATACCTTTACCCCCTGACCAGTCATGGCTTTATAAGACCCAATTTGGTTTTGACAACCAATGAGTCACTAGAATAGAAATTTTGTGCATATTCTTGTTTTATAGGACACATTAATGTAAGGTATACTGACCACTAAAAGTGGTTTCTGCACATCTGGAATAAGGCACCGGGGCAGATGCATGCAATTTAACAGATAAAAGGAGGTAAGGGGCTAGTGAGATTGAGAGTGGCATATTAGATGTACACATGTGGAAAGCAGATCTCCCCTTCCAGCTTACCATTGAACACCTGATTCCACTTTAAATAATTTCTCAGTTAAAGGGAAGCGGATGGGAGACATCCTACTATGTGCCCGATACGGCCTATGCTTCAGTGATCGATGAAGAGGGGCGAACGTCACGTGTAAGACAATGTGCCCCATAACCCCTGTAGGTAAGCAGCTGGGGGTAATGCATGCCTCCAAAAATATTCGACCTACCCGTCTATGTACAGACCTGGGATGGAACATGTGATTGCAATGATAGAGTTAACAGAGGCTGCATTTGTATATTGTTTAGGTTCATCGCCACAGGAAGCTGAACAGAGGGAAGTCACATCAGCAGCCCCCTTAACTCAGAGCCTGGGAAGAAGAAAAAAGAAGGGAAACTAAAGACCTGGGGGCTTACAGACAGATTGGAAAACCTGTGGGAGGAGGGAGCACTGGGAATCTTAACCCGAAAACCATATCATCCCAGACTGGAATATTTATGAGACTGCAATAAACATACGCATATGTGTGCATTAATGCTGTATGTGTGATTCCCTTCAATGACACCACAAGGACATTTTCTATTGCGTGCTGTGTCCAGGGAATGGCTATCATCGGCTGTGTTTATAAAAGCAATAATGGAGCACGATTATAACCGCGGAACAATCCGCTTATTATTATGCTCATGCTACCTACTCCACATTTAGTGCACAAGGATCCACTTTATAAATATTTGTGATGATAATCCCTCCTGGCATGGTGTTGCCATCACACCTTTTTACATACAAATCTAGCTAGTGGGTTTTGTTGGGTCAAGCTCATCAGATGCAAGTCCTCACAAGTGTCCTTCATCATGGCATGCACAAAATCCACACATGTTATTATTTATTGTTTTATATAGCACCATCATATTCCATAGCGCTGTACAATGGGTAGACAGGACATAACAAGTAGTATATAACTCTGCACTCCTCACCTACCCACCGAGGAAGGCATGGAATTGGGGATTTTGGGAATTAAAGTTATACTTGCTTCTACAATCACAAAGAGTATTTGCATCAGAAAAATATTTAAAAGGAAATATTCCTACCCAGAATGTGTACAGTATATCCGAAGAGACTCATGACAGCACCGTATACACACAAACATTAATCAATAGAAGCGATTCTTGCAATAAAATAAAGAATTTTAAGGGGTTGCAAGCAACTTTGGGAGGAAATTCTCTGTTTTGCCTTTTCATAATATTTTAAGGAGATGTGCTCTATTGGAGTCCTTTATTTCATCACATACTATGGGCTTAATGACAGCCAGGATGTGGGGACGATCAGGAGGGGATTCTTATAAGCATCTCAGAATTCCAGCATTTAACGGAAACATATCAATCATCCAGCATTTTTATGGGCTTAGTTTACATAGGTATCTAGGTATAAGTAATAAGTATACTGCAGAGTGTATTTCAATTAAATTTAGTGAGAATGATATATATAACACATATATTTGTAATATATATATATATATATATATATATAAAACACATGTTCTGCAGACATAGCTATGAACACGGGCTGAATATAGCCGGCCGCATACTATGTGAGAATAAAAACATAGCTTGTGCCCATGCATATACAGCCGTTGGCCCCACTTTCGTCATCAGGTGGCCGCTGGCCTTAAAGCGTCAGGGCCACCTTATCATCTCCAATTCAGCCCTGATTGCAAATATTAACTCTTAACCCCTTAAGGACAATTGGCGGTCCCTAAACCCATTGAAAAAAATGCATTTTGAGCCCGTACATGTACAGCCTTTGTCATTAAGGGGTTAATGCTAAGCACTTGATTTCCTTGAGCATAAGTTTGTTGTTTTGACTGTAATTTTTGATGCACTTTGGAAATGTCATTGGACTTTTTTACTTTCATGAGAGTTTGGACTGTGTGTGAATTACCCAGCGCCGTGTCACTCTACTTAATAATGTAAGTAAATATTATGCTCTAATGATAAAATGTTCTTTCTGATATTCTATTTTTAATTTAAACTTAATGAGAGTTTCCAGGTATAAATGAGACTGATGGCCAAATTCTGACAAATTACAAGTACAAACGAGACTCAAATTCTGACCGTTTCAGGTATTTACAGACTCTTGGCCAGACTATTAAAATATTTGATTTATTTTGCTTGATCTGCTCAACAAGTCAGAGCTTCAGAAATCCTTGACTCGGATACAGCTTTTACCTGAACCATCCGCCCCAGGAACCTGTGCCCTTCCATACTGTCACTCCCATCATCCCCTTCTCTCTTTCCAACCCATCTAGCCACTTCTGACAGCCCCAGCACCCAGCCCCCGTGCCACCTAGTTGCCCCCACCCTGCTGTGGTCCTGTCTCCCTGCACCTCTCTGTCTCCCTCCCCTGACCCATCTCTTCTCCCCTGTCCCTCCTGTGCCCCCACTCTCCCCTCCCCCCTGTCCCGTCCCGGAGCTCCCCCAGCCTCACACAGCTCAGAGCCTGTAATTACTTGGCCATGCGGGGAGGGAGCGGGCTGCCCCAGCCGGTCCCAAGGCTTTTCCTGCCGCAGCTGCAGCACAGGGATGTGTGCGTCTCTCCGCCGCCCCCTCGGGCTTCTCCCTCTGCTCTTCCTGCTCTCCCTGCACCCCGGCTCTACCTCTCGCATTAAGGTAACACCGATCCCACCTGTCGGGCACCTCCTCGCCCACCCAGCCCTGCTTTGTGTCCCCTGTGGCAGCCCGTGTATAGATCGAGATCGCCTTATCGCCTAGTGTTTGCGCTGTAGCGTGGATCGCAACAAGTTGGGATCAGCAGACGTTAGTGTTGCTGCTTTCCGTGCTCCCCCATGCTGTACCTGCACTCACATCAACCGTACAGCGCGCTCCAACTAACG
Organism: Spea bombifrons; assembly: GCF_027358695.1. Taxonomy (NCBI): domain Eukaryota; kingdom Metazoa; phylum Chordata; class Amphibia; order Anura; family Pelobatidae; genus Spea; species Spea bombifrons. The sequence continues at coordinate 36,362,316 of NC_071092.1, read as the reverse complement.
GGCTAAGGAATACACTGTTAGAATGGGCAGTTTAATAGCAATGGAAACGACATTGGCACATATTTTATTCGCTTATGTTATATGTGTTAATTCATTTCATAAGCATATGGGGCCATACACACACCTATAGAGTATACAGAAAGGGATATATATATATATATATATATATATATATATATATATATATATATATATATATATATATATATATTATTCCCCAGTGCTGCACAATATCCAGTTCATTCATTCATTCATTCATTCATTCATTCATTCATTCATTCATTCATTATCTCTCTCTCACTCACTTATATTCAGACCATAAGCAGTAGCTAAAACACATAGTTCTTGAGCAAATGGTAAAACTATATATATTTGTATAATTCAATCTCTATTTATATAAAATCATATGTCACAGTTACCCAGTATATACCTTTCTCCACCCCGTGATGTGAGCATTTGTACCGCTACTGTATTAGAATTGTGTCCTCCTTCGGGAATCGTGATAGTCTGTGTGTCTGTCCGTGTGTCCATGTGTCTGTCCATGTGTCTACAGCTTCCATGGGCCATGTATTTAATAATGTGTCTGTATGATTTGTGATGAAATATTGTGAGAGCATATCAGACAGTAAGATTAAATGCACTCTAATTCGATCTGTTTAGGATGACGATATATATATATATATATATATATATATATATATATACACGCATTGCTTAGTAATTAAATGCAAGCCCTTTTGGTGAGGAAAGCGTTAAATAGTATATTATTTTGACCTTAGATGACAACACTGATGAGTCCTGTGCTGTATATAGTCTGACTCTGGAAACCACACTGTTTATATTTATTATTTGGAAATAGTTGGTACTCCAGCTCTGAGCTATAGGGCAGCAGAATGTAAGCTCAGATGTACCGCATGCACATGTAGTGTACAGAATCACAGGAATTTGCACATTCAGTGCTTTGTGAATTGTAAGACCTCACTTTACCCTTAGCGCTGAAGTCACGTGGACCCTTCTGCGCAGCCATCCCCTACAGCCCGTAACCTCAATGCCATCGTGATAAAAGGTCCTTGGGCCAGTTAACCCCCTTTAATGCCTAAAGACTGAGTGGTGTGTTTCCTGTGTCAAGTAACTAAGATGGCCTCAGATTCAATATAAGTAAATAAGAAAAAGACTTAAAAAAAGGAGGCAGAGGTGGTTAAAAACAAATACAAAACACATAAACTCAGAAGTGGTCTTTTTTGTTCTCATCTGTCAACATTTGTTACTATCGTTCTTCCTTTTTGTCATCCCCCCCCATCTATCAATTCACACCCTCTTCCTAATCCTTTCCTTCTGTTGTTACCCCTCTAGCAGTGAAGGGATTGAACATCTAACTCTGCTGGCGTTCCTTTTAAGTCCGAGATCAAACGCTTTAGCTGGAGGAGAAGTTTACTGCTTCTAATACCCCCAGGCCTGGGGGTAGAGGAGGAAGAAAAAGGGGGGAACAATTGACCTGCCCGCAGGGAGGATCTCGCTCTACCTCCTTAAGATAAATCTTAATATTTAAGTTCTTTCTTTCTGCGACTTCTGTTTTTTTTCTCCTTCACTCTTCCCTAATTGGGCTCTAAATTCCTTACATGTCCTGTGGATGCCCTACCCCCCACCTCTTTTGTAATGACTGCTCCAGGAGTTGAAGAATTATTTTTGATGCCATTGCTCTTTGATTGTTTAGATCGGTTTATGAAACTTTTCCCATTACTCTGGCCTTAGGCGAGGCCAGGCAAACTTTTAGAATGTACATCTTAATGACCGTAAAGTTAGGCTATACTACGGGTACATCGACGACAATAGTTTTGAATGGGATCTGCCATATTCTGCCATATTCCCGATACTATTTCTTTTTATGCTGTAAGATCTGACATTTTGCGAACCTTTCTCCAAAACACTTGTGAGTGAAATCTAGCTTTGGTTGCTTGTTTGAAGTCAGCTATAACAATGCAGGTACCATCCAGGAAGTACATTATAACTTCCTGTTTGGCCAGCCAGTAGGATTCCAAAGCAGTTTTCACTTAGGATCATGGGAAACAACTGGGTGCCCAAGGTGAAAGCCAACTGGGTGCCCAAGCTGAAAACCCTCAGAACAGAACATTAAATAAAACTAAGAATACAAAATGAATTAGCAGTCTTTACCATTTAACACGTTAAGCGCAGGTACCATTATTTCTAAACAGTGAGTGTTGATATCAGTCATACAACCAATAAGCCAAGGAAGACCATGTAACAATATCAGTGGCTTCCCACAACCTCTCAGGGCTGGTGTAGGAACAGGTGGGAGGAAAGCATGGATTTTGGTCCCAAAATTGTTCTCACACAATCCTCCTTGACACGTATTGCACAGATAGTAGCTACACAGTCCTCTGCTCATTAAACTTGGTGGATGTTCCCCACTCCTATGTCTTAGAGTTCAGTAAATGAACATATGTAATAGTATTTCTAAGTTAAAATTAGCAATATATATCTTAACGGTGTCTGCATGATTATCCCTCTCCAGTAAGTTTGTCCTCTGTTCCTGTTAAACGTATATCGGAGTTCGTTTTGCATGGCCGGCAGTGCGTTTTACTGCATGAAAATCAGATCTCAGTGATGAGAGGCAGAAAACGAATCTTCTGTCTCATTTAACGCCTCCTTCAGAGGCTTCTGCTGAAAACAGGGAGCATACTGCAGTATGCTTCTTATACATGCTTAGTGGAACTTCCATTCTAGTCAATGGGAGCTGAGCTCCAATTGAAATGAATGGAAGTATCAACAGCAAATCCCATGCATGTTATCTGAACAATGTGTTTTGTTAGCATACATGTGATTGGCTGCTGCTTCAGTGACTTCGATGGTTGAGCGTGTGGAAGATGTTTACATACTAAAACTTCCTGGCTTCATTAGAGGCAACCAGGGGAGGAGGAACATGAAACAGAGTTCTCATTTTCTAATTCCAATAACTGAGCAATGGATGCTCTAATTCCCATGCAGTAAAACACATTGGGGTTCATGCAATTATAAAAGAGAAATACAATTTTGGGGTCTAAGTGAAATCTAGTTCTCACAGTCTTTGTAAGGATTGGGTGAGGAAATCAGCACAGGAATTTCCCAGCTCACCAACTTCCTTGATGTAAAATAATCAATTCAACCAAATTTCAACCAAATTACAATGTAAAACTGAAAAAAGTGTTTTAATACATGAATTAGTTTTTTTCTTAGACAGTTGTTATTAAATATAAATTATTCCATTGTTTTTAATGCCATGGTCATTTGGTGATGGGGGGGGGGGTAAAAGGTACAGTGGCTTGTCCAGGCAGAAGGTTGTGGGACAGAACGTTCACTGGTTATGTTGTGTTTTTTGCTGATGCTCTCTGGTCTTGTCAGGACAGCAGTGAGGTGTGGGAAGAAGATGTGACTGAATGGTGGGGTGAATGGAGTTCATGGTCTACATGCACTCGAACTTGTGGAGGAGGAGTGATGTCCAGAGAGAGACATTGCTTACGCCAAAGGTAGGCTTTGACACACCGGTGCATGTTGATCTTGATGATGGTTTTGTTCAAAGATTATAGACCTCTCACCAAGAATAAACGTGAATTTAATGAATTTTTAACAGACCATATGGCAGTTTTTAATATATGAATTGTAGAAGACATTTTACAATTCACATATAAAGCGCTTATCTAAGCCATACTATATTAACTGTTTCTGCATCACCTGAAAAGAAGGTTAGCCATTCGTTTAAGGGGGGGTGCAAGAATACATAGACTGTCAGAGGAAAAGACAGGAGACACAAATGCAGGTATTTCATTAGAAATATAATAAAAACCACCACTGCCATGTATGCTGTAAAAAAGAAGATAATATAAGATGCTTTAGGTTATGATGATTTATGGATTTTTTTTGTTATAGATCCACTTTAAAGGGCTCCTTATTATACAACCTTGCAATAAATAATTGATGGTTGAGTCTTAATCCCCTAACGGGGGACTAATGAAAGTCTAGGGAGGAACAGAGTTCATTAGCATTGCCATAAAGAATGACCTCAGTGTGGCGATTGAGCAGGGAAACTCATCCAAACCATCACATGACTCACAACAATGGCTGCCTCCAGATCGGCAGATTAAGAAAATTTATTGGAACAAAATTAGATTAAACCAGGTTTTTGTCAGCGTTAACCCACATTATCGTACACACTGCTGTAACATTCCACTCCCCCTTTAATGTTCCTCTCATTAATACATTTTTCTGTCCATTCGATTTCTACACAAATATATTCATTTAAGACTGGGGTAAACAGACAAAATCAAACATAAGGAAAAGTACTTACGCTACAGACTGTAACAAATTGGCTATAATGAGCTTCAGCTGTGACAATGACATGCGCTATTATCGGATGTTTTCCTTTGATCTTTTTGGACTCACGGTGGTTAGGACATGGAAATGGCTCACATTAAACATACGTGTGCATTTCAGCAGTTAGGGATCATTGTTTGAGTTGGAGCCCTGGGAGTTGAAATGCTAACTTGTGAGTATGAATTTTGCATTCGATCTTCGTTGTCTGCAAAAGTCTACATTTCATAGGCTACAAAATTAAATATAATTTCTGCCATCTGTATTTTCTGTTGGCAACATTGATCCAATTTGGAATTCTTACATGCAGAACTTACATACTTTTCCAATGTTATAACTTGAGTAGTATTTACTACACATAGGCTGTTCCAGTGTCTTCTAACTGGCGGAATATATATGTTACATATGACTAGCACATCAAAGTAAACCATGTGGTATCATTTCAGATCCTCCCGCTGATTTTGATGTGTCCAAGGGAAGATGTGGCTTTAACAATCGGTTACATTACCAGTTTGATGTAAAGATAATTGGATGATGTTTACACTCTCAATGGGTTTTTATTACTAAAACAGGGTAGTGTTTTAGTTGTTGTGGGCTACTACGATCATAATGGATGGCCAGCCAAAGATAAGGTGTTTCCTGATCACTCTCTATTGTCAGATATGAACCGGGGTATTCACTAAAGTGAACGTTAGGACAGCTACCAAATGACCTGGACTGATTTTTTTTGTCCATACTCTGCCGGGTTCACTCATTGATCTTCAGGGTTCAGCTAAACTTTATATGTAGGACATTTGGGGCCAAACTCTTATCAGGTGAGTCTCCTCAGACAGCAATGGTAACTAGATATGTCAAAGTGTGCTTATGAAAATGATTAAGAAGTGACTTTTTAAGCCAGGCACCTTTGTGGTTTGGTTATCTAATGTCTTCGACATAATGGATAGATCCCAGTTCTGCTAAATGGGTCACAAATATTGTATGTTGGGTCATTCTGGACCAAAGTGCAACGTCTTAGTGTTTTCAGCTTTATTTTCTTCTCGAAGGCAAAGTCTAAATGCTATTAAGCCTCTGAACCTGTGTTGCCCCTTCCCTAGGCTCCAGTCATTTCAGGGAACTGACAGTAATGTCTGTAAAGGCCAATCTAGGCAATATCAGCTGTGCCAGAAACAGGTAAGCAACGATGTTCTTCTTGTTTTTATGGCTAATTAAAGCTTACATTGCTGCTCATTCATTTTTATTTAAAATATAGACATTGACAACAGGTAAGAACACTGTCCAGCATTTGGACTATAACTCCCATCAGATCTATCCAGCAATTCCAGATCTTTGTTATACTGTAAGAAGGGCTGGTTGATTAAAATACATACGGTGTTCATGTAACCCAACTAAACGTAGCCATTTGTTTTATCATAGAACGTACACGCTGAATATAGTTTACTTAGAACAACACAACTCATTGCTGCCACCATGCAGCCCGATGTAAATACTGCCCTGTACCCTGCATATAAACGATTCATACTCCGTGTAGTAATCATGTATCCATACATAGCATGTTTCTGAACGTGTTTTATGGAGCGCAGCCCACATATAAACTATACATAGTGCTGTCTGCATTCCAGCGTAACCTACACACATTTATTTATACGGCACTAGAATACTTTGCAGCGTAGCATTAAGGGGACAGGGTTTACACTAGAGTTATGTCCAAGCTTACACATGGATGTCCTTTCTAGCTATTTATCAGGGAAAAACCCTAATTCCCCTCATCAGCCACCGCCTGAACAAAGACGACGCATAATAAGATGTAATAATATATTATACATCACTGAAAAGGACTGCATTGCAATACTGGGAAACCTGAGGTCCTGGCGACCCCCAGACCACCACTACACCAAAACTCCCATCACCCTCAGCCTGATTTTTTCTTTTCAGCGGTTCCAGTACAGTCCAGTACAAGTTCAGTCATTGCTTGTTGTCACACAGGCTTCATTATTGACAGAAATATTGCATGATTGGACTACTATCCATATCACCCATAGCCAGATATAGATTTATGGGGGGGTGGGGGTGAATCCCATAGCGGCTTAATATTTCTTCATTATTATTGTACAGGGAAATTAATGAAATATTTGCATTTGGTCTCTTATTTATCTCGCTGAGAGTGATTGGGGTTATTGGTAAATAAGTGTTGGACTGGGCAGGGTTGCCGTACTGTCTTTCAAAGCCTACAAATAGCCGGTGCAAGTAACTAATAGTAAATGACAGAGTCACCTACATATAAGCCCAGCCTGTTACTCATACATAAGTCTGTAAAAATGATATATAACCCCGTGATTACCCACACTTAGCCCTGTAATTACTCATTCATAAACATGCAATTATCCACATCTAATCCTGTCTAACTCATACATAATGTTACAGACTGCCCAGAGCCATCCCTAACACATCCACACAGCCATGTATAGCCCGCAGGAGTGGCTTAGCTATAAGAACAGCCTTTGAAATTCTTACCCCCCCCCCATACACCTTAAATAATAGATTGGAAGGGGTTTCTAACCAGTAAAAACTAAAATGTTTACTGTAATCCATTACATTTAAAGAAAAGACCCCCCCCCCAAAAAAAAACAAAAAAAAGGATGATGGATGCAAGGCGTAATCCGCCTGCAGGAAGAACGGGGACGGTGATGGTAGATATGAATTCCTAAGGGATTGAGAGCGTAAATGAATGTCAAGGTTTGAACTTTTTTTTTCTGAAATCATATTCTCTTTCAAAATTTCTCATTTCTTTTCTTAAATACTAAAGGGAATTGGGCTGCTACCAGCACAAACCTAAACCTCCTAACTTCAGCAGAATCAGCCACATTAGATTAGGCAGATTTACAGCTCATCACCTGCACAAGTTCTAAATTCCATTAGCGGCTGATATTAAGTATTGTTGCTTCTAGATTACTACACCCCATATTGATTCTACATCCTTGCGAAATAGAGCAGATCTTTACACTAATAGCTAAATTCTAATAGCTGTCTCTCTGTTTTGGATATTTGTAATAATATTCCACCTGTGACACAGGTACAGAATAATTTCTCTTCCGATGGCGTATAAAGAGTTCCCTACCCCATGATTATCAAATAACATTTCCGTTTTCCGCTAGCATTCAGTCTGTCTTTGAGATCCACGGTTGTATGCACGAGCCACAATAGGTGTGACCTTGACCACATCAGTGGTTATGACCCTTTTGTCATATCATTGGTCATGATAGAGACACATATTTTATATTTATGCTATTTATTTATCTCATTTAGCATTGTCCCGCTGGCTCTGTGAGCTTCAAACAGTATCAGTGCTCAGCATTTAATGCTAAGGCGTTTGGAAAGCTTTATCATCATTGGATTCCTTTGTACCCAGGTAAGTGACATCTTATGGTGAAACTAAAGATGAAGCCTTACCCAAAATCCCTCCTAGAGATTATTGGTACTAAAAAGGTACTTTTAGGAAGATCTGGCCCATCAAATGTAGTTGAAAACAACATTTCGTACCATAGTTGTCAATGCTTTGACAATATGGGCCAGAACATTGCCTGCTATGTTAATGCAATAAATCGCTTACGAAACGCAAAAGCTGTTATCAAACTGATTAATCCATAAAATATTTGGCATATATAAAAATGGATATCTGCTTTGATTTTCCTTCCACTTGCAGTGACATAGGCTGGATTTGCAAGAAAAGTGTGTCCGTATCCATATATACCTTGGTACTAACTTTGATCATCGTTTAGGAAGTCTGGATTTAAGAAATGACCAAAGACTCTTTGACAGATTTAGACATTTCGTAAAACCCTTCCTTGGGCTGTAGAGTAATGCTTTTCATTATTAAGAAAAAATGGTTTTGTAAACTAGACTTTACAAAGCAAAGCTGGTATGTTTCCCTAATTATAGACAGGATTAAAGATCACACAAGTTAAAAAAGTAGAGTAGAGAAAGGACAAAGAGTAAAGTTGTCCTCTGGGCCCACCAGTGCTTTAAAGTGACCGTCTGCCATCACAGCAAAGTCAGTTTAAATGAGCCGGAGATTAGACATTCGAGGGGTGCCCTTAACCCAGCTGCCCCGAATACGAATAATAATAGTAAAGGTTGGATACAACTGACACGCTCAGCTGAAGCCAGTAAAGCCTTCAAAAACTTTAATGTGTGTGCTACTGTGTTACTGTGTGAGCCCATCCAACCGAATAATTGTTTGATCTCTGCAGGCTCCTGTTAGACTGTGTAACTTTGTCATTTGCAGATGATTACACCAGCATCTCAAGCAAACCGTGCGACCTGCAATGCACCAGCACCACTCGGGAGAGACAGCTGCTGGTGCCAGCCCACGACGGAACCAGCTGTAGAGACAGGACTTCTCAGGGAGTTTGCATCAGCGGCAAGTGTGAGGTAGCCCTGGGTATACACACTCACTTCACACTCACTTCACCAACCTAGTCAACTATGGTTGGGCCAGAGACTTCAACTTCCATTACCCTCAGAATAAATATTTGGTGTTCCTTATAACTCTCATAAATACATTTCTGGATGATGGTTTAGCTACAGCTCCCATCATTGTAGTACAGTGTTGGCTCTAGCCACTATAGCTGGATTTTTAAATTAAACTGGTCAAAATGTCTCAATTCATGCAAAATGTCTCAAAACAGTTTGGAAAACTTATTTCGTTTTTTAAAATGTCTGTCAAGTTTACTTCCCTTTGATTTCTGCGGGGGTTTTATGAACTTCGCAGTAGACCTGGTAGCTTCAAGTTTCTTCTGACCTCAGTTGAACCCCACACTGCTCCGCAGACTTATCATTAAACTTTGCAGCTGCCAAGGGATCCTGCTGAGTTTAATTGAATGAATATCGGTGTTGATAAGCTTGGGCTTTTCATCAGACACTCAGAAGTGAACTTGGAGTTTGGTGGCACAAGCAAAATCATTAAACCTTAAAATAGTATAAAGGGCATAAGAAACTAAGAAACGTTAGTTTCGCATTCCGACAACGAGGAATATGTAAAATCTATCTATATCTAGGATCTGTATATCTCAGGGCTGTTTCACATTGGTACAGAACACGGAATCTTTATTCTCTTTCCTTGATATACCTGCAGCCTGTGGGATGTGATGGCAAGCTGCACTCCTCCCGCTCTTTGGATCGATGTGGTGTCTGTGGGGGTGACGGGAGTTCATGTTACAGGGTGTCTGGGAACTTTCGAAAGTGTGTGCTAGGTAAGTAATCCAGTTTATAGCATTCCCTATACATTAAAAATGTATACATTTTTTAAACGTTACTCATCCAGAATGCTATCAGTAACGTGTGAGACTCCCAGGAATGATACATTTTTGTGCAAAAAAATTGAGGAAAAATCTTTTACTTTTCAAGTTTATAAGGTGTTTTATATTGTATATTAATATTAGTTACTGTATAACTATACATTATAAATGGCAAGCCAAGATTTTCCTGCAACAGAAGCTCACTGAGGCTGGACCTTCATAATATATAATGTAACCGTAACGCTTCCTTTGGTGGATAAACCCCAAAGTGATTGTGATATTAAAGGGGAACCCTATCCCTATATTCGGGGGTTGGAGTACTGGAACAACACACAAAATATGTAGAGTCACATAAACTTTCAGGACCTCAGAGACTTCTTTATGGATGATGTTTTGCTCAGATAAGCAGGGCTCTGTCAATGGCCCATCATTTGAAGGGTTCAGGTGGAGGTTTCCTGTAATATAGACAGACATCTTAATCTTTGCAACCTCCATGGGGCCTTCCTTCCCACCCTGGAAAAATTCAAGGAAGGATCATCATGAGACCACTGAAGTCTTCAAGGGGACATGGGAGCCAAAAGCTTACATCCCCCACCAAAAACCAAAGTCTTCAATGAATAAGCAGAAACACATGTGCACAAAAAAGTGCTTCAGTGTTCAGGATAAAAAGTGTCATTGTCGCCCCAAACCATGTTTTAAAGAAATTAATACCAGACAACTGTAAATTGGGCCTGTAAGGAAAACAAAGAAAAGTAACGAAGGGTCTGAGTGCTTTTTGGTTTGCTTGCCAGCCCAAACTAACTGGCTATTCTGTGTCCCACCACCTAAAACATCACAGTCATGAGCACCCAGGTGGACCTGACCAGGAGAGATTTGGCGGGAAGAGGCATGTACCAAAACAAACTGCATTACACGACAGACCTATTTAAAAAAAGAACACTTTATATTTTGGAAAATTATTGTATTTCCTTGACTTATATATCAGTTACGTAAGATATTTTACCTTAGTATCATTTCGGGTCACCTATTTATAACAATCATGTCAATGAAGCGAGTGTTAAAACCGTCTCTAAATTTCTCTTCCTTACCACTCCTTCTATATAAATACATATTGACCTCTCGCCGCAGGAATCCTTCTTAGGGATATATTCTGTATTGATGCAAGTGTCTGTGATATCTGGAGCAGTTGTTGGTTGTTACGTTAGGAACTATGTATATTATGCACTTAGCAGTCATGGGAATAGAATCATTATTATTTATGTTGCTTGTGTTTAGGCAAGGACACACAGAATCCCTGGCCTGTTTGGGGCTCTCAGAGCCTAAAGATGTAAACTTTAGCTTTCTCAGTCACCTTTATCAGAGTAATTCCACCCTCAAGGACAGTCTTGGCCCAAAACACAAAGATTTGTTTGTACAAGGAAACAAACTTTTGTTTACATTCTAAATTCTAATTTCAGAAAAGCTTAGTAATCCAATGATGGGTGACATTGATGCTCCAAATGTAAAGCCATAGTGGAAACTGGGGCCCCAATCTTTCTATTACCCCCCCTCCATGGGGATGTACAATCCTTTCCTTCCCTCTATATTTAAAGCTAGAAGGAGGGTTGGATCTTCTTGATCCCCCTTAAGAAATGGGAACCACTGAAGCCTTCAAGGGAAGGTGCTGGCAAACCCAACTGCCCCGTGACAGAACATCTTCAGGGACCTGGCTTCACTGTGACATTTCCAGTGATCTATATCTATACCAATTAATAAAAAAACAAACAAACTCACAAATATAGCAAAAGAAAAATGCTAACCTTGTGTACCAAGTTGGGGCCAAAGCCGCACCTCATGCTTCAATGCATTTGCAGTTCTAAGTTCAGGGGTACAAGCTTCCCCCCTCTCATACCCAGGTACCTACCTGACAAACCTTGATTGAGTTTATTTAAATAGCTTATGGTGTTGCCCTCGCCCTTGATTGTCTCAAATATTACAAAAACATTGATTTTGCAGTACTATCAAAAACTTATTGGGGGCACACATGCATTGATTAAGATGAACAGTCGTATAAGCTTTCAAGACCTCAGACGCCCCTGCTCCCCTTTAAGGCAGGCATTATTATGCAAATCCTATTTGTGTGCTCACATTGGCATTCACAAAATACCTTATAAATGTTCTATTTTTTTAAATCTGTAACAAGAATTAGGTTTTAAATATACCGATCTGTCAAATAAATGATATGGGGAAATGACAGGTCCACGTTAATGGCTGTTTCTATAAACATATCTCCCTAGGTTATGCTTTAATCACAACGATTCCAGCAGGAGCCTTGGATATTCTAATCACAGAAAAGAGAAACACTGAAAATATACTTGGTAAGGAAGTGTGAATGAGCTGTTTGGGAGTTTTTTCTTCTGCTGTAATAAACCCAAAGCCTATTTGCTGTTTAATATAAAATATGTTGAGCATTTTTGATATAACACACTCTCATTGAGGGGGAGGTCTTTTTTGATAAAATTAAATATGTTATGAATTTACCGTAACGTCATTATATACAATAGTATTTGCCCCTAACACCTCGTATTTTTGCAATTAGATCGCCCAAATTCTTTCCCCTAATTTTAATTCTCTTTTCTCTTGTTTTTCTACTAAAATGCTAATAAAGGGAAAAATAGATTGTTTTCTCCATAATGAGATAAAATGTCCATCTTAGAATAAAAAGCTTGCTCCTCATTTTAATGGATGGGCCTGGCACATGAATGCCCAGTTCGGCTTGCCCATGCCAATTTATTTTTAACGCGCCATGATTGTATTGCAATCTAATTGCATTGTGGGTTTATGAATGGGCGTTTGCAGGGTTGTGCTTTCCTGGTGCAGCTAATTCATTTACTTTTTCCCATAATCTAGCTCTGGCAGACTCTGCTGGGAACTTTTACATAAATGGGAACATGATGATGGATAACCCTCAGAATTTCCGAGTTGCTGGGACACTGGTGAAGTATCGGCGGCCACCAAATGTGCAGAGCGAGGGACTGGAGTATCTTACTGCACCAGGACCAACCAACCAGTCCCTCAGTGTCATGGTGTGTGTGTGAATCTCCAGCCCATCCAAACACAAAGATCATGTGTAACACCGCACAAACACACCCAGAAACAATGTAATACCGAGTGCTTGAACACTATAGAGCTTTAAAATAATTACTTTGCTACTTTTTGGTAGGTTAAAGGGAGTAATTTGCTTTCCTACTGTAACTGTTCATAAATCACAGTACTTAAAAAGCTTTTTCAAGAGAGCTGATAAAATACTAAATACTGTATTAATATAAAATATAAAAAAAAAACACATTCCACCCATTTCCTTCTGTATCAATTTAAAATCTGAAATACCTATAAACAAGTTATGTCACATTTATAATGTGTTTATCAGGTTTATTTCAAAATGTCCATTTAAGTTAGCTTTTTCTTAGAAAAGTGCGATCTGTCACGTGATCTGTCTTAGCTCCAGAATTGGATTTCCATGGATAAATACCAAATATTAGCCACCTTTTTGATGACCAAAGCACAGACACATCAGAACCATTCCCAACTGGAGATATATATTTTGCTGAATCAGTGTCAGTTGTTACACGGCTCAGTTACAGTTTTGTGTGAGCATGGGGATCAAATATCTTGCTGTGTGTTTTATTATGTTCAGTTTTGTAATGTTATTTCTATCTGTCCAGCTTATGGTGGTTTGTTTTGTATGTAAAGTAGTTTATGTTTTCTTCGTTTAGTATTATAACTTCAATGGAAAGATTCCCCTCATCACTTATGAATACACCGTTCCCCGTGCCCCCGAACCACCACTGCCTCTTCTTTCTGGAGCCAGAGATCCCCCTGGAGATGTAAAGAATGAAGCCCAGAGAGGAGCTGAAGGTGGCAAGCAAGAACTACCCGATGATACCTGGAGTTGGGGAAGCCCTTTGGAAGGAGAAGTCTCCTACATCCATTCCGAGAGAACCAGCAAAGAACAAGGTGCAGGAGATGACCAAACACATGGTACAAAGCTGCCAGCTTTTAACAAAGAGAATTCACAAACTCATAATGTTTTCTGGCAAAGATCAGATAAATATTAAGTTAAATGATAACCTATATCAGACTACGGCTTTTCCCTCACATATCATTTGTAGCCCGTATCCATAGCATATCATCAATGTTTAGCCGATCAAGAAGGTATTAAAGACTCCTCTGGCTAGGCGCTTTAACACTTTAAGCATGTATAAAAATCATGACTGGGATGCATTTAGCATAATATTGAGACTAATATAATGCTTCGGTATAGGACAGCTTCTTATGTTTCAGATGATCTCTATTATAATCAGAATTTAAACAAAGACGTGTTGTCTCTGTGAGTACTTATGTCATGCATTGTAATCTGTATAAGTTAGTGTTTTTTATTTGCCAATGTCCCACCCCTGTTCCAGGACTCTTGCCCAGCACAGATGCCCCGCGGGAATTGCTTCAGAGTGAGTTGTGGCAACTCTGTGATCACCAAAGTGACTCTACCCTGTGCCAAACTCTTTTTGGGGGCAGCCCTGGGGGTCATCCACTTGCAGAGTCCACGCAGGAAGCCGATCAATTCGGGGACAGCTTAATGCTGCCAACCATGTTCCGACAACTTGGATCCATTCCCGGGAATCAGGCGCTTCAGGGGCTTGGTTCTAACAGGTACATGAGAATGTGCTGGGAGTTTATTTGGCAGCACCCGATTTCTTTTCTCTTATCTTTGGACTGAATCTTGCATCCTTCCCAAATCTGTGCATTATATACTCAGTCTTCGTTGTTTATTTGAAAAAGGGTCATTCAAACAAACACTCCGAAACGAATGGTGATAACAGGCATTATGAAACCACTATTATACTAAACACCATTTCTGCATATTTTAAATAAAAGGAGAAACAACTTTAAACTTTTCTGGATCTATGACTTAATAAAAGGATCCTTTGCTTTCTATGGGTGTAACATAGATTTTTGTTCATTACATGCAATTTTAATAACATGGGAATAATGCGTGTTATATAGATCCAAACATAACATCAAGAATCAGATTATCATTTAGTTTTGTTTATTAATGATATTTACAGGGTCATCTTTTACCTCATTTTAAAAACTGCCCTGATTATTTATCTTATGAGCTATATAGTAATATGTAAGGTTCTGTACATTCAATCTATATTAAAATATATTAAAATCTATGCCATGTAGTGATTCAGGAACACAGGACATAAGCCGGGCTGACATGTACCGCTGGAAGGTCTCTGCCTATTCACCCTGCAGCGCCACCTGCAGTTCAGGTAATGTGTGAGGCAAACGGGGGAAATAAGCTGGGATCACATCAGTTAATATATTACTCACTTAAAGATATTTGTCGTTGAAATGTACATGTATACCCACTGCTAGCATTGTGAGTATTTTTGTTATTATTTGTTCAGTTTTTTGGAAGCTCCTCTGTGGGCAAACCGGTAGCAGTATGTAAAATATTTAGATACACCCGTATAACCCAACACAATGAAGAATGATTTGTGGATCCCAATGAGCCTGGAAGAGATCCCATAGACTTGATGAGAAGTTAGGAGAACCCACACAACTCATTAAATACCTAACGCAGTGCCAGCGAAAAGCCAAAAACTTTTTGTATAACAATGGAAAGCATGCTGCTTACATCCGTTTCAAGGTTTAAGACACAAAATACAATCATGCCCACCATAGATTCTTTTGAAACCAGTGTGTTAATGCCACCATAGGAATCAGCTCCGTATACGCTTTGTGCATCCGATTTGATGGGAGGGAGGTAGATGAATCACATTGTGATCCCATGACAAGACCAGAACCCACCCAGGAATATTGCGCAGGAAGAGAATGTATCCCCAGGTGAGAGTCAAGACGGGAAGAGGCACATATTAATTGAATGAGTTATAAGAGACACCCATTGACTGCACAGAGTGAACAAAGTGCTCCTCTCACATGTCCCTTCTTTTGGAGATGGGAGTCTAGTGGTTGGAGTGAATGCTCTCGGAGCTGTGGACAAGGGATACAGGTGCGCTCAGTTCGGTGCTGGAAGATGCTGGCTCCAGGCCTGGACAGCTCTGTATATGATGAACAGTGTGAGGGTGCTCAGTTACCAAGGCCTCCACAGAGAAAAGTATGTAAGAACAAGCCTTGTGGACCGCAGTGGGAAACATCTGAGTGGTCAGAGGTATGCTCCACATTCCATGTCCTGCTTGTTTCCTGTAATTCTTTCTCCTGTATCCCATCACTTCACATCTCGTATGTCCCTAAGTGTGTTATTTGACATCTGTGCAGTGCTCAGCTGCCTGTGGATCAGAGGGAGTGATGAAAAGGGAGGTGAGGTGCTCTTCGGATTTTGATCACTGCGATGAGTCCTTAAAGCCTCAGGCCGAGAAGTCATGTTTGGGACCTCCATGCGATCATTACTGGTCATCTTCCGAGTGGGGAACGGTGAGTGGGAGAATGTATAAATGTCTGTTCTAGCAAGTTAAAATAAAATGACCATATATCATCACAAGCATTTAAAAAACAATTCTACAAAACAAGTTTGTGATGCTTGCCAGGAATAGATGGTGAGCGTGTACTGGAAACATTGTACTTTAGCAAATGCAGACATAGGCTTATATTAAAAAAGATACGTGATTGTAATACAACCATGAAGAACGTGTGTCTTGCCATTCTCACGATCGTAAGACCAATGGGGCCCTAAAAAGTTTCTTAATTTTCTTCTCTGGTGGCGCCCCCTCTGCTGTATTCACTGCTGTCTCCTGCAATGAATTGCATGTGATATTACTGATTCATGTTTTGATCTGCATGCTGATACATGAAGCATGGTGTGCGTGGAATCAATGTAACGTCTATCAACTACTAAGCAACTACCCCTGGCAGCCTGTAATCTGGATTGACTGTGCTGTGGATCACCATTTTGCATTTCGAGGTGATCTAACATGGTTCGTTCTAACTTTGTATCTCTATCGCACATACAGTGCAGTAAGACATGTGGAGACGGTCAGCAGGTTCGGGAAGTGAAGTGCTATCAAGGGGAGGAACCGGGACAGGGATGTGACCCGAATACAAAACCAGAGACAAAACAAGCCTGCAACCTTCAGCCGTGCCCAACTGACGCTCCAGGTACGAAATGGCAATAACCATAACCAAAAAAGCATATTGGGAAACATGAATGGTTTTAGCTGTTACTTACTGGGAAAATTCCTCAAAAAACAGATCAATTATCCTGTGTTTAAGGCCATCTACTCTCTTGGGCATGTAAAGCACATCTGCCCCTCTTCTCAAATATTACATTTTTCAATTCAGTATTTAATAAAATAACCTACTCTATTGTACACATTTCAACAAGATATTATATATTGCTGTTTTTATTTTTTTCTTGTTCTCCTGATCAGTTCCCTGTCTGCTAATAGAAGGCTATTGTTAGAAGCAGCAGGAAGTGAAGAATTTTCGAGGGACCACACCCTGTGTATAAATAGCAATGTTATTTAACTGGATATTTGTATATATGTATATACATTATAGATATATATATTTACAATGTTTATTGTTTTATTACATATGCAACACCACTTGAGAGAAGGCGATATTCTATAAATATAAGATTATGGCATCATTAACACTTTCACACATACAGGAAAATGTAGACATTCACACATCAGGAATATAAATATATACCTAAATATATATCGGTGTTTAGAAGAAACCATGGTGAAAAGCCATGTACGTAAGTTAAGTTTGGAAAGGATTAAAGACCATGTGCCTGACCAGTCTGAGAATTAAAAATGAGTCCTGACATTCAAAGCACACCAGCCCATACGATGTGTCAAATTGTGGGATTGGTTTATTGGAACCCTGTAAACCAGAGGTTTTCTTTTTTAGTTTTTGGGTTTCACGGATAGCAAGGCGAACCACAATCAGGTTCTGCAGGAAAACCAGGTTGTGGATGTGTGTACTCACTAGCTTCATAAAAAAGTGAGGTTGACGAAGGCTTGACCAAGTGGCAAAAATCCTACTTGCCAACCATCTTGTATTTTAAAATGCTTCATAGAATAAAAGATGTCCATCAGAAAATCCGACTGACCATATCAATTTGGAAAGGCCACTTTAAAAATAAAGCAAATCCTCAAAATGAACAACCTGGCATTGTTTGTGCCTCAATCCTAAAATGGTGAAAGTATGAAGGTGATCAGCGCCATTATAGGACCACAGTGGTCATTAAGTCCCCAATTCTCATGGGGTCAATCCCTGTAAGAATATGAGGCCCCTTTCCATTCTTGGCCAAAACAGCAGAAATGTTTAGGGATCCAACTCCACGGTGACTACTGGAAGTGTGTTCCCTACCCATTGCTTAAATAATGCAATAAAAAGTACATATTTGGTCTTAACCAAATGGGTGAGAAGCTATGCATTGGTGTTGCTGGGTCTTCAAGTATCCCTGACATGCACAGAAAGGTCTGGTTTACTCTTTTAATCCTTAGGGAGAGCTTCTAAACAAAATTCTTCAAAATAATGCAAATGCCATTGATACACGTGTGAGAGAGAACAGGGGATGCCAAATAACCAGTCCAGGAGAGTCCTCACTCAGCAATGTCCACTAGTTTAAGTCATGTTAGTCATGATTGTCAAATTCCACCCATAAGGTTTGCCTTTTGCTTCTACCATAGGCAAGTTCTTAACCGCTGCTTGTTGAGTTCAGAATTATTATGAATGGCCAACCATGTGAGTCCCTTCTACAAGAAGGGCTTAACTGCATGCATACTATCATGCATAGTTCCATTGGTGAAATTACATTATATAAAATACACATTGTTCAGGGCCAGCTCACCCCTTCTCATAGGTGAGGTTCTCTGTGGTGGTGAATTCATAATGTGTAGTGTTCTAATTGAATAGACCCATTGTGTCCCATCTCCCCCAGACTTATACATTACCACCCCTGCGAAGATGTCTCTTCATAATATCTGTATTCTTCATTCCTCCAGATGAAACCTGTGAAGACAAAGCTACAGCCAACTGCTCTCTGGTGCTGAAAGTGAAGTTGTGCTCACACTGGTATTACCGCAGAGCCTGCTGTCGAGCCTGCGGGGGCAAAGCCCCTTGACTGTCACCCGATCACAACACTCCCTGCTTTAGTCTTATTAATTGTGTGTTTTTTGGGATACACCAGGTGCTACTATCAATTACCAAGCATTCCCAGATATGGAGTATTTAGATGGCAAAGGAAAGGGAGCCAGTTCTCAAATGTTTTAAACTTAACCGAATGGTGCTTAGTGATTGAGCTGCTGTATTGAATTCGTGACTATTTGCATATGGTGCTTTCTTTAAAGTGTCAGAGGATGCTTTGTAAATCATTGATCTTGAAATGTGGATCTTTTTATAAAGATGGGTCCTTATATAGAACACTCAGTAAAACACTCAGTTGGCTTCCATGATGACTGCAGCACATTTAGAACGTTCACCCAGTATCCCTCTTATATTTATGGTCTTTGAGGTTTTACAGATCAGTTGGGAATTAGGTGCTGGAGCAGACCATACCTTGACCCCCAAACGTTTACTCAGTCGCCCCCTTCATTAAACCTTTTCTTTAACATTTAGTTTGACTACTCACTTAATTATTTTTAGTTGAAATGTTACCAAGGGAGTAAATAACCCATTCAATTTACATAGACCATAGTACACTTAGAATGAATGAAAAAAAACATTGTGTTAAGATTTTAGTGCTATTTCTTAAAGTGTCATGTTGTCAGGGACAGAATCCTGGTGTATTACAGTCCCATAATACGATGCTTGACAATGGCCACTGTGTTTGGCTCCAGCTTCAATAATGATGGAGGAAAAAAAAGATGTATTTTTATTATTAGAAATAAAAGAATTAAGAGAAAAAAATATACTTTTTTTTCTTTTGTTGAAAAGCACTGAGTGCGACTGAATTAAAAGCATTCTGAAATGCTGGTGGGTTTTGAAAGAGGGATAATGTTTTTGAGTTATAGACGTATTATGTATGAAATCTGAAAATATTCCTCCACAAAGAGAGCATCTCCTGACCAAAAACAAGCAAAAAATGGTGAATAAACATCAGGAAAGACTAAGAGATCTCAATATGTAAATCTCGGAGAGAAGAAAAGAAAGGGCAGTATTTAAATACTGAAATGCTTCTATGTTAAGTCAACCTCTTTAATGACAGAACTCTTAATGCAAACATTAATTACAGTTTCAAAAGCTAAACCTCCAGTTTTCAGTTACATTATTATAATGCCATAATGGTATCAATATTTTTTTATGTTTTATGTCG
This sequence comes from Spea bombifrons, assembly GCF_027358695.1. Classification (NCBI taxonomy): domain Eukaryota; kingdom Metazoa; phylum Chordata; class Amphibia; order Anura; family Pelobatidae; genus Spea; species Spea bombifrons. The sequence continues at coordinate 36,342,327 of NC_071092.1, read as the reverse complement.
CAATGACGTCATCTGTAAAAAGTACAAGAACAATCTAACTATAGATAAAAATTCAGAGCTACGATTAGCCTATGAAGCCTATTCAAGCCTTAGTACAGTGACACCAATAAAAGACCATACCTCTTCGGTCTGTGGTGTTCAGATTTAGCTGCAGAGCCTGAGAGCTGCCAATTAGAGCAACTTTTGAACGTTTTGACATTTTGAAAAATCATCAAACCATAGATGACCAGTCTGCAACGTGCACATTGCGAGTTAAATATGGTTATTATTAAACATGCCTATAATGTGAGTTCATTTAGTAAAAAAAAAATCTATTTTGAAGAATAATAAAAGTATTTGAATAACATTTAATATGCAGCGCGGTGCATTCACAAGTCACACTGGTTGCTGTTAAAATCATTTTATGCGGCATTCCCTTTGCTGTACTGCCAGATGGGTGAAATAAGGATGTCTTTATGGGGCTTTCCTTGTGCATCCATCCGGCACGGAAAGGGTTAATTGAGCAAAATCAACATATGTACATCTTGTTATTTTTATATGTAGTCAAGAGATTAACAAAGATCATAAATTAATGAATTATAAAACAGTTCAGAAAGAATAATGTGGAATCAGGGATGCCATCTAGTGTTCAAGAAAAGTACTGCTTTATTGAGCCTCGAACCTAGGAGATTACTGTATATACTGTATGTATATAGTTGGAATGGAAAGACATTCTACAATACTTCTTTGGATCATATCACAATAACATTATATTTAAAAAAGTTAGCCATGGAAGACAGTTATATTTCATATTTTGTGCAACAAACATGCACAAACAATGTTTCAACCAACAAAGCTCCTTTCTTCAGCATCAATGCATTCAGGGATCTTCTGTGTGTTCGCTATACAAAGTAAAGATGTTGATTTAAGGGTATTGTTAGCTGCTGAAGTGGAAAGAGTGTCCAAAATGCCAAATGCATAATGAAAGGTAAACTTCATTTTTATAAAGTTTATTTAAAATGCTTAACATATTGAAAATATGAGATTTTTGTTCATTAACTATGGCTTCAGGAACTGAATATATTTTAGAATTTTAAAGTTTAATACAGTATAATGGTTTTGGAGATATCTGAGTTGTTATCTTAGGAATTAATTTCTGCTACATGCCCATTTGTGCCTAACTGCAAAATTATTCATTCACCTGTCCTAAGCTCACTCATCTTTCGTATAGTGTGTATATACAACTTTCATTAAAGGGGGGACACCGGGTGGGAGGTGATAGCGCCCTGGACACTTCAGAAGCTGAAAGGTCCAGCTAGGATCACACACACAGTCATCAGACAATCAAGACACACCAAATGTGACACTTAAGGTATACAACACATAATGTAGGCTCCTGCAGCCAGTATAGTGCAAGGTCTGCACGGTGGATTTTGGTGCATAAGTGCACAATTTGGCAACGCTGCTAAGGATTTCTGTAATTATTTAATACTAGGCATACACCAGGGGTGCGTTACCATACCCGTGGCTTATTTATGTGTGACATCATCACTTTGCATTTATTTCCTCTATAATCTTACTGCATATTATTACTGATTTAACACATGCATTGATATAGTCTGAGAAGCTGCCACCTGGATCCAAAACAGCGTTCATTTTATGTTTCGCTACTGATGGATAATTATATGCATGAGTACACACATACGGACATACACACTCTAAAACTGTTGTGTATATATACTAAAACACCCATGTACACAAACTGGCAACTCAGATATACTTCCGTTGGTGCGTGGCGCATTTCACTACCTATGAGGCAGTAGAAGGTGGTGGCGTAGGCAGTGAGGTATGGTATCTCTTTGCCTTTGTCCCTCCAAGTCAGAAAGGACCTTTTGTTAGCAGGTGTCACAATGACCACATACTTCATTCTTCCTACTAAACAAAACACAGTGTTAATGAGACGTTGTACCCTTCACAATGCACTTATAGTACTAAATAGTGCCAATACTGACGATGGTGGATTTTTTGTCTACTGCCCATGCTAAGCCTACAACTCATCCCTCTGTCTTTTGTCCGTGTTCCTGAAGACTTGATATTCATCCGTTTCTCATAGTTAACATACTGCATTCCTTGGCAGTGTTAAATTCTCAAACACCCAGGGGGCATCTCCCTGTTCACACCTGGGTGCTGAGAGCGTGTAAGCTTCTAGAAAAGCTTGGTGTGCCCCCCATCACAAGGAGGGGTCCTGGCTCTGCGTAGTGAGTGGGAGTGTAGGAGCTTCTATCCCTCCCATTGCAAATGGTGTCTGCAGTCCGTATGTAGTATGGAGAACCATACGGGGAGTATGCTGGAGTAGCGGAGGGAGGAGGCAGTCCATCGAGGTGCGCAGAACAGTCATGGCAGGGGAAGTGTGAGTGAGCCCCGTGATCTGAATTGTCTTCCGTCTCCTCACAAAGTTCATCTTTCTTGCAACAATAGTACTGCAAAGCAAAAAGTGAGACTTGTCTATTTTGTCCAACCTAAATTACTACTTTAATATGTTACACATGTAGAATATCCAGTGATTACTATATCTTCATACATATTATGTTCAAAGAGGTTTGGAAAAAATGGCTTGAGTGGCAATGGGCATGTGTATGTTGAGACTTTAATGACTTGGGGCAACCTGGAATGCCACTAACCCATGGTTCAGGATGTCAGGTAAGAAGTCAGATGTCAGAGTAACTAAAATTCACCTGTATCACAGCCACAAATCACTAACCTACTCCAACATGAACCACATATCATTCATATTATAAACCATATATTATGACCTTTAATGATTATTGTATTTTTATGTTTGGATTTGAGAACAAATATGGACATCCCTACATGTTGTTGTGTATGTACGATAGATAGATAGATAGATAGATAGATAGATAGATAGATAGATAGATAGATAGATAGAAAAATAGATGATAGATAGATATATAGATAAATAGATGATAGATAGATAGATGATAGATAGATAGATAGATAGATAGATAGATAGATGATAGATAGATGGATAGATAATAGATAGATAGATAGATAGATAGATAGATAGATAGAGAGATGATAGATAGATAGATAGATAGATAGATAGATAGATGAAAGATAGATAGATAGATAGATAGATAGATAGATAGATAGAGAGATGATAGATAGATAGATAGATGATATATAGATATATAGATAGATGATAGATAGATAGATGATAGATGATAGATAGATAGATAGATAGATAGATAGATAGATAGATAGATAGATAGATGGATAGACAGATAGATGATAGACAGATAGATAGATAGATAGATAATAGATAGATGATAGACAGATAGACAGGCTTTGCAGTGTATCAGGGGCTCACCTGAAGTCTGCAGTAACAAAGCACTCCAATAATACACAAAAGTATGAAGGCTGCTAGGATTCCTCCAGTGATGACTACAGTTCCAGCTGTCATCCGACCAATCCCCCATCAAACCCTACACAAGAAAACACAAGTTACGCAAACCACCTTCCACTGACAGACATAATAATTATACTTCTGGAGTTGAGAACTAGAATAAAACAAAAGAAGCAGTGACAGACAATGATGAACTGAAGAGTTGTTGATACCAGAAAAAGTATGAAAAGAATGGCTGGAGAAGATGAGCCTTCCTGAACCGTAAAAACGTACGATGTTATAAATTATTCAAAGAGTAAACGTGTAAATCATCCCCTATAGTTGATCATGTTTAGACTTCAGAAAATACTCATTGAACCACAAATGAGCCCAATGGATCCAACTGCAGACTAAGACTATGTACAGAGTCTGTATTAAAGTGAATCGAGCTACGGAGTACCTTCAAATAAGAAAAGACCAATGTTCTTCAGAGGCAAATCAATGAAGACAATGAAAAAAAAAATGCCTATACAGCTGAAAGGTGGTTCTCTGCTACTGTGGTTCTTCTGCTACCCCTTTAATGGGAATCTTAGCTAATCATTTTGTCATCTTTATAGATATAGCTGCCTCTAATTGGTACACTAAGCAAGATGCCTGATGCCACAGGTGGGCATGGATGTGATCTTGCACCGTGCCAACTCTATGCAGTGGCAACACGTCCAACCCGTGTAACACTCATACTATCTCCTGAGTATCTCATACTATCTCCTATCTGCTTAGTATTTAAAGAAAACAAATCCCGTTTCTCCACCTTCATGGACAGTCAGCTCCCTAAATATTATACTGAATACGTATGGAAGAACCCGACACAGGCCTTAGATGAATTGGTAACATAAGTATGATGCTATAATATAATAGTCGAGCATACGCGGCGATGGCAGTGAGTCATTTGATAAATGCTGTATTGTAACAGACGGTTGAGGACTCTTACACTGTATGAGCCGTGCTGTTTATGAGACTTGAGTCACTGGATCCACCTCTGGACACAACTAAACATCCAATTCACTCTGAAAAACAAAGCATGACTTAATGAGATTTGCAATTCTGGAACTCACAAGATCTATTTATCAGACCTGTCACGGATGCCGTGTCCATGTTTAAAAAGTAAGTAGTAGTAGTGGCACGAATTAACGCGGGTTATCATTTTACTGCTGGTTTAGCTTAGCCTTTTTTAATTAAATCACAGAGCTTTAGCGTTCTTCTGATCTCACTATAAATTGGTAGGTTAATTGCTGATTTTATCAATACCAGACCACATGTTAGCCAGATCCTTTTGCATCTAGCTACTATGGTATCTTCATATATAGTTTATCTTCTCTGTAGAACACGCAAATATGATTCAACTTCCATTTTTTCTTAAAATATGGCAATGTTTAGCTCTGCATATAAATTATGCGAAATTCTCATCAATGAAACCAAAAAATGTTTTAGATATCTTTTTCCTCTAACATTGCTTTCTGTTTCAGTGCAGGAAACTTTTAGACACAGATCACAAAAGCTCCAAATGCCGCGCTGCACACATATGGGATCGTGGCATTTGAAGTCTATTGACGGACACCTGGGTTTAATACCCCCAACGAAAACAAGACAACACATCATAGTCTGCATGTGAGATGGATGCCGACTTGGGAGCGTCTCCAGCATTTTCCTGCTCACTTGAGCCTGAGGAGGATCGGATCGTCTAGGATTCCACCTGAAGAGAGGACCCACTTAAGTTTTTAAGGGAGGATGGAGGCCAAAGGGCCGAGTCTTCAGGGACCCGGCTCCACTGTGGCATTTTCAGTGATCGTATTAAGTGCAAAATCAATATAAAAAAACACACAGGCTCAAACAACAACAAAAAAGTGCCAGTAACCTGTGTGTGGTGTGTCATATGGGCCCCAGCCCATGGTAAAATAAAATTTGCAGACCAAACCAGTAGACTCTATGTTGACCCTCAGGCTTCATGATGCAATCCAGAAGTCATTGGCAGAGGACCAAGCTTTCCCTCCGTCACATGTACCAAAAGGCCAAGGGGCAATTCAGAGAGGAGAATCCTCCATATAACACTGACCCCCACCTATAAGGGAAGGGAACACTCAAAACTGGGGCTCTCATTAGCCATAAAGGGGGCACAGGAGAAGATTTTTGTGGTGCAATGGGCTTAATGGCTTGCACTACGGGATGGTGCTTACAGAGGACCTAGCATTGCCCAATTTGAATATATTCGGAAAATATTCGGAAATACCCCTACCAGTAAATGGATAGTACAGATGGATGTAACATTTAATGTGCCCATGAGGGGGCAAACTTGTTCAATGTAATTTAATAAGCGCTGCATGGAAGAATGTGTGTTCTACTTGTGGCTATCATATTCTGTGGCGATGTACAATGGGTATTTATAAATTCTTTAAGGGCCCTGCAGTACAAGAGTACTTGGGATTTGTAAAGATCAAGACAACGCAGATAAAATGTTTTATTGTACGTGGTTAAAATGCTATGTATCAAAAATTATTAAGAAATAAGTAATTTCTGTTTTACCAATAACGGTGAGCTAAGGATACCCGAGATAACCTTTTGTAATTGACCCAGTTCATCAACCTAAGAATTCCAGGCTTCAGTACTGCTTTCTGTCCGTTTCTGGAGATGGACAAGGCGTTAAGTATTTTTTTAGTCCCCGGTGGGTTTTAAAGTGGATATAGTATAGAAGAGGATGTTAGAAATCAGCCAAGCACATGATAACAAGTGAAAGCTACAAATGGCTCACAATGTTCTAACATTAAAAACATCGACTCTACCAAGGGACTCAACATATTAGCTGAGAATCTGGGATCATTTGAGATTCGCAGATATCGTTGCAGGCACAAAGGCCCCGAACATTCAGTTGAAACCCATGTAACATCATTACCTTTTTCTCAAACCCATATATATATATATATATATATATATATGGGAACTTTTGTATATGAACCTAAAACCAGGTGTGCGCTCTAAACTAAGTGACCCCAAGAATTTCCCCATGAACTTCGAGAGCTTTAGATGAGACTGAAGGATAGATGATAAAAAAAAGTTGTCAATGCAGCCATCACCTTAACTAAAATGTGGTTTGGCTTCAATTTAATAGGGGCCCGGCGCGGGAGCTAAATTCAGGCACAATCTGTGTAATTCAAATAATCTGCTTGCTGTGCACTTTTATGATTAAAGCCGGCAGGATTTTATTTTGCTGTTAAATGAATGACTATTCCAAAATCAATGAAGTGATGGGGAAAAGTTTATCAGATGAAGTGGCTTTTATTATTCAATGCATTTTGGGTTTCTGTGAGGCTCTTAATAATAATGATGCACCGTATAAGTATTAAACTCCTACATTCCTGAAGTACATGACCCTCAAGCACTCAACCTGCTTTAAAACATCATTCCAGCATATGGTTATTTGGAACAACATAGGTGTAACTAATACAGTCCATCTCCAACACCTCTTGAGTTTTATTCCTCAATATCTCTGTGATTTAGATTTATTCTCAACATTGCAGGTTTTAGGCATCAGATGTGGTGATCGCTTTTAGCGCTGAACTCTCTATTTGTCTGCTGCTCTCTGCAGCGGATGGGATGTATGGGATGTATGATAAAATGTTCAAGGTGTTATGCTTTAACCCTGTTGATAAAAGTAATGAAGATGCCTGTGCCTCAATGGAACACTGGGCCCCCAATCTTCTTCTTCTGGGCCCCTACTTTCAGAACAGATATGTATCGCCTTCCCTCTCTGGTGAAACCATGGGAGCGCTGAATCTTCTTAGATCGCCTCTGAAGAGACAATCATTGAATTCTCCAAGGGGGGTGTGGGAGCCAAAATGTCTCCGCACATCTCCCACCAAAAAGCACAGTCTACAGGGACCTGGCTCCACTGTGGCCTTTTCAGTTTGTTTAAATAATGGGCCTAAGGAGATATCCATGCAACCCATGGATTCATTTAAGTAATAAAGAATATGGCGGCTGATAAGAACCTATTGGCCTAACTAGTTCCACGATATAAGGACTCAGAGTGAACTTCTCTCCCCAGAAAGATAATAGCTATCTTCTAAAACACTGTAATGTATTGCCTTTTATGTGTTTTCAGGTTATAACGCCCAGTAAATGCAATAACTCTTCACATATTTCAAGAATTAAGAAGTAGCCAAGGAAACATTTTTATTCCCCTATCAGCCTGAAACAGCGTTTAATCATTTTCAGCTCAACAGAGAAGTTAGCTTTGTGTTCCAAAATCCTATCTATTCGTCTCTGCTAGAAAGCGCATTTAAATCACTCATTTTATTCAACAAAAGCGTCTTTTCAGAAACACGACAGAAATGAACCGATCCAAGCGTTCTCTAGTCCCTTGTAAAGAAACGTTGATATAGCCAGAGACCATGCATTTTTACAAAGCAGGAGATTCAATTTAACTGATTAACGCAGCGAGGGTCAGTGTATAATACATGTTATTGCGGCTAGCATATTAATGGGGAGGTCAGACAGGGCCATCCATCCTATCAAGAAAGCTGGGTCTGTGGTTTCCTACACAAGCCTGGGACCCCATAGGGTAATTTGCTCTAAGGGTAACCTTGAGGTCATATATACGAGTACATATTGTGTGTGTGTATATATATATATATATATATATATATATATCAGAGTGTATCAAACGCCACCCAAACCCCAGGGTGCCATACAAGCCGGGGGATCCATGGGGTAACCGTAAGATGCACACATTAGAAGAAATAAAAGCCTTTCATTTTTGCCCTTAAAGGGCAACTGTTCCTCTCTCATTTAGTATAAGTAGATGAATTTACTGAATCTACCAATAGATTCAATGTATTTTTTTATTTGTTAACAATTGTAATCATTTTGGAGAAATTTAGTAAAACATCACTTCACGGGAGATGAGACCGGTGGCACCTATGGCTGGGCTAGCATTATCTGAAAAATAAGTTGTCCTGGTGTTCTCTCCCTTGTCATTCACTCACCCATACAAAGGCTCCCTGAACCAGTCAACAACAATCAACAAAGGGGAGAGATCATACAGTCTGACTGATGGTACGTGCCAGCAATGAATTTATTTCGGGACCTGCCCTAGGCCAAAGCAGCATCCCAAGTTGCCCCCTCCATGGCTGACAACCTTACAGCTGAGCGCCAGAGCCTGTTGGGTGATAAGAGATATTATTGTAACCGGCCTTTTGAGTTTTGTACGGTTGATGTGCTGCCTCTCCCTGGACTTAATGCGTAGGAATACACTGCGGGTATACATATAAGTTGTGTCTTTAATAGATTACCAGGGTTCATTTAGTGTATAGGAACGTAACATGTAGAATTTAGGAAAAACAAAAGATGAAAGGACTTAGTCTGATGCCCCTACAATGGAACCTATGTATTTTTCGGAGTGGCTGCAGGCCGTATCAAAATCCTTGCATGATTGCGTAGCACTAAAATGGTCAATATAGAAAACTTAGAATACGTTAAGACATACTAACACACACACACAATATTTTAGGAAACGGTTTACAATAGTCTTTTGGAGCATAACTGAAGCAGCTCCGGCTGAGGGTTGGAGGACAAACAGTTTCTTCACAAGAAACAATCTCTGTAATGCCGGTGTTTAGTCGGTTCTAGGCATGTGTGCAAAGTGGGAATGAAAAGCAAGATGATGATGTCATTTGTGATAATATATATATTATATGACAGTGTTATTTTAGTGCTAAAACTAGAGGGTACAATCATACTACAACACAATACAATAATTATATATATATATATATATATATATATATATATATATATAAACACAGAAGAACAGTTGCCTCAAAACAAAGTATAGCTACTTACATTTGTTAGTTACTTGCCATGCTAGGTGTTGTCACACTATGATGGTTGTGTATTCAACTTATATAATAGACTATTGAGTACTCCTGTCTCGTGTGATGCCATTTACAAGTCGTCAGGCGTTCAAAAACAACCAGTCAGCACTTTTACTCCAGATTATTATGAAAAAAGTGGAACTCCAATCTTTAATGGTCTGCATCTCTATGGGGTGAGAGTGATAGGCGAAGTTCATTTTATGCTCAGCCTAAACATGGGCAAGATTGTGGTGCAAATACAAATAATGCGTTCATATGGAATTTCTTCATCACAAGCCCTTAGATCATACAATAATAATAATAATAATAATAGTATATAACGTGACAGAGCAACCCGAGTGTCCAGAAAGACTTTTGTACACTTATGTACACATGTGACAGACATGTATCAAACCCGATACAAAGAAAACAAAGGCATCCTGTGTATTACACCATTTCAACGCCAACCACACTAGTGTTCATTCACTAAAATATAGTCAAGCTGATTTTTTACTGTACATGGTTAAGGGTCAACCCTGGCAAGGGTTGGGCTGATCATATATAATGCATATATGAACTGGTGCGATTCACTGAATTACATTTCATCACTGCAAATACCTGTGCATTATATTCACAAACTAAAACAAAGAACGCTGATTTCATTATATTAAATATATTGGTATAACCCAGAATCCACATGTTGTAAACCTAGAATTAATTTAGGGAAGGTGTACATACAGGCAGCTCTTCTAAAAAACTCTTTCCTCTATTCTTTGGTTTTCTCATATAACAAGAAAACACAACTTTTAAGATGCTTTTTTCAGTTTGTGACCTATCAGGGTCTGCTTTGATGTCACAATTACGCATTCCCATAAAACACTTCATCATTTGTTCACATGGCCGTAGAAATATTTATCTGAATTCAGCTGTACTAAGAACGGTGCTTCTAATACAGCATTAAGAAAATGTTCCATTCAGCAGAGCAGGAGGATCAGTGTCTTCCAGTCTATATTTTGCAATGTGGGTAAAAACAGGTCCCTGCTAAGTGTTTCTCTAATACTGAGAGACATCCAGCAGTAGAAGCCAAGATGAGGAAGCCTGAGGACTGATGTTTGCCTGCCCTTCCTTATACATGGAGAGCTGAAGGATTTATATGATGGTCTTACTCAGGTTCAAGCCTAGCTATGAATAACTGGAGTTTCAACACAAGGACCATTTCCTTATCAGCCAGCCTCATCTGGTTCCTCCACTAATAACACAGACACACAAACCAAATCCACTCTCCACTACAACGCAGAAGGGGTACAATCTTGAAGTACACAGCAGTGGGAGAGGGTCTGTGGTTCCCTGACCTCCATTTTAACCATACTGGGTCTATTTGCCATCTCCTACCTTGCATAACCCTTTAGGTGCCTACACAGAGTACACATTTGTTGTATCAAATGATCACTATCCCTGTTAATATGCCTAAAGGTGTGTGCAGAGCCAAGCAGGCAGCATCACCCACACCAGGGAGGCCATACTGTATGTGATACTGTATGTGATACTGTATGTGATACTGTATGTGATACTGTATGTTATGTACCATCTGATCTTCTGATCACACTGCTGAGTATCAATGTATGTAGAATCAAGTGAAAGGGTTTTATTCCTCTAGTAGACAGAGATCATTCCTACAGATTCCTACAAGGAGAGCTGGACTGAATATGACAACAAGGAACAGATTCCCCAATTACTGTAGGTAAGGAGAAGATGAAGGGGGGCAAAACATGGATAACCTGTGTGTCCTGAAAAACAAAGCAAATATCACAGAGTCTACTCACTCCAGGGTCTCCTGGTCCTGAGCTTGGCAGTGGATAGTCTGTCCCTCCAGAGAGCTTCACTGCAGCAGTGCAAGCTGAGGGGCTGCTTATTCCAGCTGCATGCAGCCGCTGCCACATCCACAACACACACAGAAAACATGGGCAAGTGGTAGTGCTGCCTGCTCCCCTCCCCCAGCGCTGGGGGTTGTCCAACCAACTGAAAAAAAAGCGAGGAAACACTGACAGATCTGCCCCTTTCCTCTGAGCAAAAGCCTCCATCATCCTATCGCAGACACAAACACGCAGGTAATCATCAATAAACACGCTCGGGGACAGCAGTTTGCCTCCACGTGTACATAAAGCAGATACCACAGCATGCTGATCACAGCATTCCACTGAGCCCACTGAACGTTCCACGCAGGACCACTCACCAGATCACGCAGTGTCCCGAGCAGTGTCCCCTGTCCAGGGTGCTGAAATGCTCCTGCTACATGTGAGGGGTACCGATCTAATGCATGCCTTGCTGCCACCATTCAACTAAAACACACAACAACTATCATTACTCTCAGCCCTAGCAAATCAATGTCCTTATACATTAACCTGCACCCTATATAAGCACAACACAAGAAGGCTGTGGATTGGATTATTTGCATTGGTCCTGGTTACACATCATTTCAGTAAAGTTTAGCAGTGTCGGGTGAAAATGAGCATTATTATTATTTATTATAGATTTAGATAGCGCCATCATATTCCACAGCGAAGTACAACAGGGCATCACAATTTGTACTCAATGGAAATGAAGGGTGAGGAGCGTTCTGTTCAAATGAGTTTACAATCCAGAAGATTTTTCTATACAAATGCAAATAGCTACCGCGAAACTGTATGCATTTTATCTTAAGGATGTAATTTAGTCTGCGGAATAAGCTCATGAATGAGGATGCAATGATCTGCACCAGGAGAGTTTGCAAAGCATTTTAAAGAAATATCCAGCTCCCTGGCACTCAAAGGGTTATTACAAACAGCAGTCTCATCACATATACACTTCATTAAGTAAAACACAAAGCCCAGTTTGTCATTGAGGTTTTCCGGGTATTATAAAGATAAATACCCATCCGCTGATGGAGTTTCAAAATGCCAAGGTCCAGTCCTGCTACAAAACATGAATGAACCCATCCCCCCTCCAGGCACCTTCTATACCCATGAAAGCCCATAGGCTTTTACAGCTCACCTGGTGCCTCCGTATCTTTTCTTCTTCTTATCTCTTCTCATTATTGAAATAAACCGCACTTAATTATTCTACTATAGCTTTTGTTTAATCATCGGCCTTATTTTTTTTAATTATTTCAAATATATATAAATAATATATATAAACAAGCGGCAAAAATATTAATTGACATCCATATTGATGATAATATACCATCGGACTTATTTTTTAAATACTTTTCAGATAATATCATGATTTTTCATTCTAGTAAAGGCTCATGTTCAACAACCTATAGGGATTTTTTATAGTTATACACAAGGCAGTTATTGCCCTTCCTATGTAAATAAGGATGTTTGCTACACTGTATAGTTCTTTAAACGAATAGATGACATGGCGTGGCTGTGCTTGGAAACCAGAAATCATTATTTCTGAGGCTATAATATCTCTCATGCTTCCCCATGAAAACGCTGAACCAAGTTTCTGCTTTACTACGAGATAAACAACCAGGGTGTGGTTAATGTAATATTCCCAAGCACAGACATCCATTGCAGTCTGGACGGGGAATTACGAGGAAACGGCAGATCAGAAAGACAAAGAAAATGAAGGGAAAAGGCTTGGACGACGCATTAAGATGCCAGGCTCATGAGTCGGTTAATGTTATATGCCTGGGGTTAGCGAGTCCAGGAGCATTAGTGTTAACAACCCAAAAAATATCTTGGTAAGCTTTACTTCATGCATTAGGCTTTAGTCGCCCATCTTTAGTCAGTGGTGCATTTGTAAAAAGACCTTAAAAAAAAAATAATCTGTAAAAAAAATAGTCCTCGAAAATCTTTTTGTTGGTGAAGGTTGTGGGCTGAGCCTTTTGGAGACTTCACTGGGTCCCTCTCTGGGGAGATCCTAGAATATCTGGCCCTCCTAAGACTTCAGTCAAGGAGGAAAGTAAAGGGCTGCACATCCCCCCGTGGGGCACCAGAATGTGGAGATACCTGGTACCCACTGTGGCCCTATTCTTTGGAGAACCTTGTTCATGATTTTCATTGAAGCACCTCATCCTCACAGAAAAAAAACACACGGAAAAGGTTACATGGAGTGCAACTTTTTACCTCCCATCCACCAAGTGACATATTTATAGACCCGGTCAGGAGTTGTAACCTTTATGGCACAAAACACAAGAAGTACTGCCTGTATCCACTCACAATTACAATGTGGTGGAGGGAGCAGAGGTACAAATATTTATAACTTGCTCCTTCCGGTAGGTGAGCCGTGCTTAGTATTACATTACAACATGTTCAGGTTTCTATAGCGGCCAACTAGAGGTGAGCAAGATGGCTGATGCCATGGAACGAAGAGACACCGATGATAAACCTTGTGCAAGCCGAGCAGGACTCGTCTGCTGCTTAACAAAAGTCCTTGAGTGTGTCCATACAAGAAGAGAGATCTATGCCAATGAAGGCAGAGATCCATCTGGTCTTGAACTAGATAGCATAACCATAAACAGCAGAGAGCGGCCCCAGTACCAGACAGGGATCAATTGGGGGACAGTTTTTGGGACAGAGCATCTCCACTCCTGGGTTAGGTACATTATACATTGTGCAACAATCCTCAGTTAATCAGAATTATATGAAATCTCTCATTTTGATGGAACATAAACTGCTAATTATGAAACTTTTCCCCTATGATTTTAGTCGTTAACGTGCATTTTCAGAAGGCTACTAATGATCTGCTGGAAATGGTTTGAGAACTATTATCCATGAATGTCGTGGGTATTTGGGAACTGTCCGGTATTTGGTGTTTCCCATCGGTGTTGGGGATATTTTCAGATATCTTCAGTATAAACAATTCGCTGCCATCATGGCTAAGATGGTGTATTTCACAGCCTGCAAGACCACCGGCGGCATAACAAATTAGAACAATTTAGATTTTATAATTTAATGTGTGATTTAAAGTTCTAGCAACTCGCGGGGGGTTCTCCGCATTACACACAATATCTTGTTCCACAACAATATACATTTAGGTCACCAATTATTCCCAAAAATCATTACCACTAGAAAGTTAATGAAGAAGGGAATATTATGGGGAGTGTTGAGATGTATGAAATCAAATTAAGTCCATGTGCTGCAATTAGAGAGACCATGGGTACAACGTAACACCAGCTGTGTCCAGCCGTGTGTAATTAGCTTTTTTCCTTTGCTAAGGTAACAAATTAGATTGGGGAGAGGTGGATGCCATCTGCATTGTTTCCCTGGTGCACTTCTGCATACACGGGCGCTTTCCTTCCGTCCCAATCAATTATGGGGTCAGGACTTGTAATGTATAATTGACCAAGCCAGATTTGCTTACCAGGATTTAAAGCACCGTCACATTGAAGTACAGCCGTTTATGTACAGATGCTCTGCAAGGCCTTAATTAAATTGGAAGGCTGGTTTTACAAATTGCCCAGACAATGAGCTTTAATTTGGTAGCGTAATTAAGACAGAGCCCCATATTGAAATGTTTAATGTGTTAAAATGAGGTGGGGGGGCAGAGGTGTCATGCATCATTGTCATGGTGGATCAAAAGTGACCATAAGAGTAGCAGTGGATCACCGATCCCCCAGACCGGATATACAACTCCTTCCTTCCCTCACCGGCCAAAAGGCCCAGATTTTCTAAGCTGTGATGGTTCCCCTTTAAGAGACTGATTATTATTGTAGTATCTGGCAGCGGGATCTATGTCTTGCCGCCTGTGACATACGGCCTTGGTGATGGAACACCTGGGTGTCTCCTGGGCCCGGATACCTATGTTCTAATGGGCTCTGGGGTATCTGACCCTTTTGCTCTGACCCCAATGGGGGTAGATTCTACTTGTACCAGAATGTGCTGAGTTACCAAAGATCAGGAACGTGCATGCGTCATACCCTGTTGCTTATGTATATATTAAGCAAATGATTTATAAAATATGTGCGCTTCTTCTCTGTAGGCTAATAAATAATGAAACAGCATCGCTGTGTAAATAAGGGTGCAGGAATATATGTTATTTAGCAGCATGCGCCTCCGGTAATGACATCCCCCAGCATGCACTGTAATGTTTCTCTTGTTCCCTTTGCAAAACATTGTAATTGGGTGTATAGAAAACACACGCTGTTCCTAAATATCCCAGCTGCCTTCCTCCTGCAGCCCCACAGCAGCACAAATGGGCTTAAACTGCGAGATAACAAAGCGGCATCAAAGCCAGGGAAAATCTAATACTCTCCCCTCTCATCTCTGCCTCACAGATACTCCCCACCCAGCCAGGGGACGGAAGCGGACTTAACCCCTTCAGGGGAGCACATTCTCTTCCACCGCCATACTACTGCTCTTTACATCAAGAGGGGGGGTACCTAGGGAGCAGATACCAAGGATAGGCAGACAGTATGAACCTCCTAATCCTGGCAATTAGGTACTTAGAGGCCGAGGACAGCGGAGGTTGTTGTCTAACAGTAACTGGAGGTCTATGTGTATTTACCCCGGCCATAATGGTTTCTGTATATTACAAATAACATCATTACTAAGTCTGGAATGCCTGTTCTCTATCTTGCTCCATTTATTTCCAAATAGTTTTTTAATTGGTTATAAATGAATGAAAACATACATCATAGCAAGTACAAGCACTCACATGTAAGAGATGGAATAAGAGTAGGAAAGATATTGAGGAGAAGCGCCAAGCAAAAAACAATCAAGCATACATTGACATGACGTAGTATAGAAAAGCAACCCTAATCAAAAACAGTGGAGATTGCGGAAACACAGTAGGAATGACACCTCGAGTTGGGGGGTAAATGAAAAGTGGGAGTAGGAGGGGGCAGGAAAATAATACTCCTCCTTAATACGGTCAATTATTTGATTATTAAAGCATCTTTAGTTTGCATCAATCACTCAGGGGGTAGCCTTTTGTACTTAGAAGGGAGGGGGGTTTAGCATTAGACGTGCCCACAGTAGGTTAGAGGTGACCTGCATGTGCCATCCATTTGCTGAATGAATGTGATAATCTGTCAGAACAAGGCAGACCAGTCATATTTAATAAGAGTAGATACAGAAAATTCCCATTGTCATTTGCTAAGATTTAAAGGGTTCATCCTGTGGTTTTCAGGTGGCGGAGATGATCTGGAACAGAAAGTATTTATTTTCTGTGCTAAGATTGTTATTTGAAATATTAGCACCTTGAGTACCAAACGGCATTTTGTCTGCTTCATTCCCCCAACATTAGCAAAGATGCATATCTTTATTATGATCTGCTGGCAGCCAACAGGTTAAAGTTGGTTATGTATGGAGCTACCTAATGACTTTCTCTGGAATTCATATATAGGCGTATTATGTTAACAGTGGGCACAGGGTTAAGAGCAGAAAAGTCAGTGATGTCTCCATGAAGCTTTAGCAAGTGCCTTTGGACATTGATCACTTTTTTTCCCTTTGATGCATTTTTCCCAAAGTAACACACTCTAAGCACTCGGCAGAATAACTTTTTTGTCTGTCACTGCCAGTCAGGATTACATGTTAGCGCTGATTTGAGAGTAAGAATAAGCATGCAGAATGCCAAATGATGCAGAGCAGAGCTCTAATGCAGGGGTTATACAGGGTAGCACAAAATCATAAAGGTTGTTACAAGGCTGCTCGGGGGAGACTGAGTCATACAGAGACGGCAGCACTGTGTGCGTATGAGAAGCTTACTCATCCGGTCTCTTTTTTTGTGAAGCCCAGTGGAATATAGAAGCTGAAGGATATCTGTCAGCATCAGCATCATCCGCAGACTCAAGTTCAAGTACCTGTGCTGTTTTCCTAAGGATTCATGCACTAAGCTGGGAGATGTATTTATTCTTGGTAAAAAAAAAAATATATATATATATATATATATATATATGTATTATATATACACACTAGCCCCATCCCAACTCATCCCAATGAGAGACATCATGGTGCTGCTGGAGGATACACATGTAAAGTACATTCCTTGCTAAGAATTTATCATTTCCTTGTGATCTCTGGGAGCACCTATATATAGCATATCAAAAAAATATAAAGGGTGGGAAACAATTAAAAATAATAGACTGCAAAACCCATCTGCCAAAGAAGATCCATCAAGACTGTAATGCTTGACAAAGGTATGAGCTGAAGACCAAACAGCTGCTCTACATATTTAAACTGGGGGTACATTCGCAAACTCAGCACATGATGAAGCTACAGACCGTGTAGGGTGGGGCTTTAGATCGGTGAAGGATCTTTAGTAGAATATTCCTCCTAGATTGATTGTACTTTCCATCTACTGATAGATCTTTGGGAAACCTTTGAACTTTTTGGGGTTCCACCAATGAAATGAACAGGTTGTAGATCTGCACTCCAGTCCTCTCCAAACGGAAGATCTCTGTTGAAGTAACACCCTGTTCCTTTTAAAAAACTTTTGCAGATAAGTCATGTCCATAAAATTTTAGGGAAATGCTTCATTATCTCAACGGTAGCCTCAGGCCTCTTGGACTACAATTCCTAGCATACACAATGTTTATTATTCATCTACAGTTCCAACAATGCTTGGTCAGCAAACCCCCTATGAGTTTTGATGAAGGCAATAGGATCTGCTTATTTGCATTTGTAGTCAAACTAACTCAAGTTTGACCCTAATAATAAAGATAATACTTTTTGTGGGTTAATGGGTCTAATTAGCTATAGGGATGGATTAGGATAGTGCCCTAATATGAAGCTTTGAAATGGGCAATTCCTCTTTGAATCCATACCAATCTTGAGTGAGTCCCTGTCATCCAACGCTCTGACAAATTGTATATTTTTTCTATATGGCACACATTCCAGGTAAAAGGCAAGCTAATGAGTCTGAAAGCGCTTAATATTGCATAAAACAAAGGACACGGAATGAGAGTTTTGTAAATGATGCACTTCCTTCACATATTGAGAATAAAGACTTTTATCATAACCAGTTTATAGATGTGGATTGTAGCCTGCTTTTTATCTGAGACATACTCACGACAACAAACAATTATCTGTCTCCAAACATTAGTTATACATATCATGATTTAAACCCAACCATTTTACTTACACAGCGCAAGCATATTCCGTAGCGCTGTTACAATAAGGGAAGGTGAAAATTAACAATAACATTAAAATCAACAATAAGTTGAAGTTAAGAGAGACTGGTACCGGAGAAGAGAGCGCTACTCTTGCCATCTTACAATGGATTGTTGTTTCCATTACTATTTTAACCTTATGGGTTTATGTTTCTTTTTCTTGGTATGTATCAATGTATTTCATGGAACATGGAACCATAAGAGTATGAAGGCAATTTATCCAAGGGCCAAATGGAAAACAGTTGGTGCAGCTTAAACTTTTGATGTTAGTTAGTAAGATCTCCAGAGGCTGATCGTGTTATTTGGTTATGTACCTTGAACTTTTTCAAGGACAGATGAGATGTTGCACACAAGCAATGCATCAGGATCGGAGCTTAACATATTGACGCAGTCAGCACGATGTCCAAAGGGCGTTTAGCATGCTAAGTGCGGACGTTAGTCCAATAAACCAAATTACTACTAAGCATATCCTCATGACTACAGAGTACTCTCATTCAAGCACATACAAAGCACACTTTTTAAACAATGAATGAGGATTGCACTGTCCTCCAAGCATTAATAACTCATCTTTAACAGGAAGATAGTTGTGCTTTCCAGAAGCCGCTGCCCAACCCTAAGACCAAGCCTGGTTTCCTTCACTCTAATAGAATCGAGCAGAGCTTGGGACTCTGGGTCAATGCAAGGTCACATACAGGAAGCACGTTTTGTGCTTGGTGCTGTGAGTACCTGCTTGAAGACATGGGACAAGTCAGAGATGCTAGGGGACATGTCTGTAGAAACCATCCCATGCACACATTGGATAATAAGGGGGATGAACGTGACAACAGGTGACATTCGATCTCCAATGAGGAAGGTCAGATAAGGTCAAACCAACAAAAGCGTATGTGAGAAATTGTGGTCAGATTACTAACACTAGTCAGGCAAAATGCTGCATCTGTTTTTGACACCAGCTTTAAAAAGGGAAACATTTTGGCAGTGTAGCTGATATTAATAGGTTTGTTAAAATCTAGAATGTGGTCATGGTTTTGAAAGGCACATGTAATAATAATGGGGCTCCGTAATAAATAACACTTTCACAATAAAGGTAAGTATCTGTGACAAAGCACAATAGAAAATTCTTACCGGGGAACATATTTTCAATGTAATTTCCTGGCTTAATTAGCAGAAGATCCACCTATCCAAGCCAGACTAAGCAAGGGAGCTTTATTGTGGTAAGTTTTGTGCTACCTGAAAAAGACAAGGAAAAGAAATCCTCAGGTAAGAATTTTCTGTTTCCATGTCGTTCCCGGGAGCATGTGGTAGGAGATATAACGAAGCAGCAGGGAAAGATAGCAGCACTTTTTCCAAAAAAGCAATCTTCTGCTTGAGAAAAATCAAGCCGATAGTGGTTTTGTGTTCAGATTCTTCCAAACTGCTACAAATCTGGGTCATTGACATGCCAGCTGACTCTGACCAAGACGCTGAGACAGCCCTAGAAGAAATGAGCACAAGAGGAGGTTCCTTTCCATCCTTCCTGTAAGCATATATATATATATATATATATATATATATATATATATATATATATATGTCAGTACAAAGGACCTGAAAATCGGCCTTTAAACCGAATATCGTAGTGTTTGCCACTTCTGTAGATAGACCAATATCGTGTTCGTTTCAAGAGCAAACTGGATTTGGATGCAGAATAGGCCCCTGATGCAACAGGACCAGCCTGGTTTCAAGCCTTACTGGGTTTGCCAGAGATATACAGACCAGCTCTAGAAATCAGATCCATTTGGGCCAAACTGTGGCAATCAGGATCGCCAAATTCCTCTTGATCTCAAGGTTCTTGTTGTGCAAAGACGCCATCAGATCTATGTCCAGCACCCAGCTGACTTATAATTATTTGCACAAAAAAACCACCCATATTCAGACTCCACTCCATGAGAGAACTGATTATCTCCTGAGAAAGTCAGACAGAGTTGCATAAAAAAGCTGCCCCTTGATATCAGCAATGCTGAATCTCTCTCTTTTTGGCTCCTTCAGCCACTTCATCCTCCAGTTAGTACAGCCAAGTTCTGACTGATCTGGCCATAAATGCCACAAGAATGCCTGGTCAGAATATGGCTGCTGGAGCTCAATGGCTTTTCTATTGGCCCCTTCTGGTTTATGGGATCAGAAAACATACTTGGAAAAGAGTCCTCCAGAGGAATGGTTAACTTACTGGTTGCTCTGGGTCAACAATCCTAGAGACAGCACGTAACTGCAGGAGCTCCCTGAAAAGAGGAACAGCCAGGACACCCTCTAGAGACAAGTACAGTAAGTATTCTGCATGGTGATTGGATGAGATGCACCACCTTAGATGTCATTGTGCATTTATGTGCAATGAATTTACTTTTTTTAGGGGAAAAAGTAATATGCCAATTTCCATGAAATTTACTTTTTAAGACTTAGGTTGACAACACTAAATACTTACATTCCTGACGTTTTTATTTTCCAAAAAACCCAAAACATTTACAGAAGTCATGCTGCTCTTGTGGTTGTAATATATCTCCATCTTGTGGTAACGATCAGAATACAGCACGTGGACAGAGAGTACGGCAATGTATTTTTCTATAGCTTCCTAACCTTCTCAGAGTCTTCAGAGGAACAGATGTTTTAAATCTTAACACAAAATAAGATAACTGGCAATATCAGATCGCTATGGCTTATAAGGACAAAAGCCTGAATTTTAACCTTAACCTATAACATCTCTCCAAGAGAATAAATTATAAAGAATTATAATTTCTATGTAAGCCTTTTGCTATAAAGAATACTTTCAACTTATAACTCGTAACTTTGCAAAGAGGCTTAACCAGGTACAAGCACTGTCATTAAGCTCTACTCTGGCCAATTCAGGAAACCGCCATCAGTGGCCAATCTGGCTGCTGCTCCAAGCGCCCTCATCTTCGCACTTCTAGGAATTTGAAACTTCTGTAACCCCATCGGAGATCGGAGGCCAGTTTGGTGGTAATATGTTGGCTTACTGTCTATAGATAGATCATGATTTTTCCCAGAAAAGTTTTCTTCTGATGTAGAAGACAAATGATCATCTAAAGAAAAAAAGAAACAACTAAATGAATATGTCATATGAAAAATGGATAATATATGAGCAGCAATATCCTGGTGTTACCTGAGTTTTGGCCTATATCCAGTGGATTTATGGTCTCTTGACCAGAGAAATCTCTTGTTGGAGTCAGGGGTCCTGAATCATTTGTTTCTTCTGATTTTTTGGACTCGATCAAAGAGATGTAAAAGTCACCCAAAGAGGAATGTAGCATGCTAGCGTCATCAAGCTCCTCAGAAGGCGGAGAGGACTGTAACTGAATGAATATGGACAAGAGGTTGCATCTATTACGAGCTGCTCTTTTCCTTAACCTGCGCTCTGGCCAATACTTAATACAAAATATAAGTGCCTGGGTTTATCTGTAGCGCTAAAAACTGTGACAAACCTCTGGGCTGGATTTCTTCTCGCACTCATTTACATCTAAAGAACTGGATCTACTCCCAACTTCAGAGCCGAACACAGACCAAGTCTCATCCCATATATCAGTGCCTTTGGGGAATGCTTCAATGTACGGGATCCCACATACAGTTTCCTCCTTTACCTAATGGTCAAAGGAAAAAAAATTGCAATCAGTCATTGATTGTACTCAATCACCAATCATCCAATAAATGGACATTAATAGGTACTAACTACCATGACTGACTTGCAGCTTAATCAGAAGATTGATTCACCCTAATGACATGTCCTTCAAATCAATGTCAATGTTCATAAATGTAATACCTCCAAAGTGTTTCAATGGTATAACTGGTTTATACTTTATACATAGACATATCTATTGTGTATTTATACTACCCTAGCGAGAGAGAAAAATTATTTTAGCATCATTAAATTAATAAACTTCATATGGCTTGCATTATTTATCTTTTTAAGTATTTTGGAAATATGTGGTCTTGAAAGTACTGACTTCCATGCCAAAACTACAATTAATTCATTTGCCTGCTCATCAGCTCATCCTAACCAACAATACCAGAACCATCAGCTTTTGCCAAACGGAGAGGGACCTATAATGCAAATCCTGATAACGACCACAGTTGTTGTGCGTTTCCCAAATCGGTGGGATTTGGGAAACGCACCTATCATCACTAGGCTCATTTAACACATAAAAATCTGGTTACGAATCACTAAACATATGAAAGCAATGAGGTGTGAGAAGCATTACCTCCACGACAGATTCGCTGTGATTTGGAAATCCAGAAGGAAGACCTTCATTTTGTTCTGGGCTCTCAAGAGGTTCCTCAGATAGCTGTCCTTGGGGCTGGGCAAGGTAATGCACAAATGGGTTGCACTTTTGTGAGGTCTGTAGTGTAACAAGCAGAGAAGAGCTGCTTACAGGAGTGAGGTTTTAAGGCACCAATGATTCATAGAAAATCCCAGCCACTGTGTATCTTTATGATTTGTGTTGCCACTAAAGTCAGGCAGCACTGAAGGGTTTTCTGGACTGTATTAATGCAACAGAATCAATAACACATTCTAGAAGTCTCAGAAATAGTAAGCGGCACCTAATTAGATTCATTTACATTAGTCTATATTAGCACTAAGGAAATGGTTAAGTCATGAGGTTTTAAGTTGACCACAAAGGGTCCACATTTTATTAACAATGTAATCTGGGAGGTAACACATTGAAGTGATTTAGAGCAATACAACAGAAACATAGAAAGTGACGGCAGATAAGAACCAGTAGGCCCATCCAGTCTGCCCAACCTCTCAGTGCTTTCCTTTAGTACCTGCCCTTATCCTATATCTAGCTTGGCATTATGCCTATCCCATGCTTGCTTAAATGCCTTTACTGTATTTACATCTACCACGTCTGCCGGAAGGCTATTCCATGCGTCCACTACCCTTTCCGTAAAGTAATATTTTCTGATGTTACCATTAAACCTTTGTCCCTCTAGCTTATGGCTATGTCCTCTTGTTGTGGTAGTATTTCTCCTTTTAAATAAACAATGTTCCTTTACCTTGTTGATTCCCTTTAAGTATTTAAATGTTTCTATCATATCCCCCCTGTCACGTCTTTCTTCCAGGCTATATAGGTTAAGATCCTTTAACCTGTCCTGGTAAGGTTTATCTTGTAATCCATAAACCATTTTAGTAGCCCTTCTCTGCACTTTCTCCAACATTTCTATATCCTTTTGGAGATACGGTCTCCAGTGCTGTACACAATACTCCAAGTGAGGTCTCACCAGTGATCTGTACAGCGGCATGAGCTCTTCCCTCTTTCTACTGCTAATACCTCTCGCTACACAACCAAGCATTCTGCTAGCATTACCTGCTGCTCTACTGCATTGTCTGCCTACCTTTAAATCCTCAGAAATAATTACCCCTAAATCCCTTTCCTCACACGTTGAGGTTAGGACAATATCAAATATTCTATACTCTGCCCTTGGGTTTTTATGCCCCAGGTGCATTACTTTGCATTTATCTACATTAAATGCCAATTGCCACAGCTCTGACCATTTTTCCAGCTTACCTAGATCGTTTGCCATTTGGCTTCTTCCTCCAGGAACATCAACCCTGTTGCAAATTTTTGTGTCGTCAGCAAATAAACATACCTTTCCATCAAGACCATCTGCAATATCACTAATAAAAATATTAAAGAGAATGGGTCCAAGTACAGATCCCTGAGGTATCCCACTGGTAACAAGACCTTGTTCTGAACATTGACTACAACCCTCTGTTTTCTGTCACTCAGCCACTCCCTAATCCATTCAACAACATTGGGATCTAAACCCAGAGATTGCAGTTTATTTATAAGTCTCCTATGTGGGACAGAGTCAAAGGCCTTACTGAAATCCAGATTCGCAATGTCTACTGCACCACCTTGATCAATTACTTTAGTCACCCAATCAAAAAAATCAATAAGATTCGTTTTGGTATGATCTTCCTGAGGAAAACCCATGTTTTTTTTGATCTTGAAACCCATGTGACTTCAGATGTTCAACAATCCTTTCCTTTAATATTGTTTCCATTAATTTCCCCACTACAGATGTAAGGCTAACTGGACTGTAGTTGCCCGACTCCTCCCTACTGCCTTTTTTGTGAAAGAACACAACATTCGCTACTTTCCAATCCCCTGGGACGACTCCCGTTACCAATGATTCGTTAAATATATCAGTTAACGGTTTTGCTAGTACACCACCAAGCTCTTTTAATAACTTGGGGTGTACCCCATCAGGCCTCATCGACTTATTTGTCTTTACCTTAGACAACTGAAGCAGAACCTCCGCCTCGATAAACTCACATATTTCAAATGATTCAGTCTTATTTTCCAACTGAGGTCCCATTCCCTCATTTTCATTTGCAATTTGTTTTATGGGCTGAGAGTGATATGAGTAGATCCTGTTTCTCACACCTGAGGAAGAATTTGGACACGTCCTAAAAGTGCAGGCAGCAGCGGGGGTTGTCTGCATCGCGCAGACATCCACCGGCTGCCAAAGAGGAGGATCCAGGTCCCCTGCAGCGCTGCGGGGGACCTGAATCCTAACCCTGCTGCCTGCCCGCAGGAGGGCTAAATGAAAAAGGGGGAAAAAACACCTGTGCTAAACCTGCAATAAATGTCAATTTTTGTTTTTTCGTTGCCCTTTTGTGTTCCATTTGGTTTTGAACATTCATACCTGTTGAGGGAGACAGACTCTCAAAACATACAGGTTACTTGGATTTCATTAATATCTGCAATCCAGACCCCCCCAATCACCTAAGGAACCTAATGTAAAGTAGAATCTACTTGACAAAAGTAGAATCAGCCCATGACAAAATGTCACATTGCTCTGGATCACGTGTGTTACCTCTCAGATTACTTTAGTAGCAGTATCACACCATGTATAATCATGTCTGAAGATTTATATTCTTATTTAAGAAATTAAGAATTTTTAAATATATATTTTTCACGGGAATTCATTTATTTTACGGAATAAGTTACTTGGTGTTATACGTGGTACAATTTTTGCTGTGAACAAAATTTGTTATAGGCATGTTGGACAATACTGGCAATCTACTGTATGTGTTGTACTATCAGCACACAGCACAAAGTCCTGAGTTAAGATTTCAACAGTAGAAGTTAAATCCCCAGGTCAGCCACCCATATTTCAGATGATCTGATATGTATGTTCTTTTAGTTTCCCACTTACTTTGTAATATATTGGGTCTTGGCCCACTTGAGCCAGGCCTTGAGTTGTCAGTAGCTGGTGCAGATACACATCTTCATCAGATGACGTATCACAAAGGAACAGGTATAAAACATCTACTACGTACTGCAGCACCAGCCCCACTAGAGGACCGCGATCGCACTGCTGCTGGAAACGCTTAGTAGCTTGTACTGACCACGCATCCTGAAAACATAAGGAGTGCTTATTTTGAGGGGCTTGCACACGGATGACACAACGGGGCTGCAGAACCTCTAATAATTACTTTACCTCCAGTGGACTCACAAAGGCTAGGCAAGAAGGCACAGCCTGAGCAGGAAGCTTCATATAACAATTTCTAAAGTAGAAAAATATTGAAAGAAATGACTTAGTTAAATATAAGTTGATAGCCCAAGTGACTGGAAACAACATACAAAATGCTGTCAATAAAAGGCTCAGACATTCATACAGATTCCTGGGGTGTTGATGAATGTGGAAGAGGTAACCCAGAAATAAGTCAGATGCAGAACACGAAACTACAACTGGGCAGCAATAACAAAATGGGAATCAGCAGCATGAAGTATATGCCAAGAGAATGTTAACTATAGACACAGGACATAAGAAGATGTTTGTAGAAAATACAAAGTCTAGGTCTCAGACGATGTTACAGACAGAGCAGCTGTAGACTCTTACTTGAGGAATCGTAGCCAGGATCTCTTCACAGTCGTCACATGGCCAAAGTCGGGATAAAAAACGTCCACGTCTTCAGTCCCGACAAAAGCATGCAATATAACTCTGTACCACCAGACGTCTCCATCCACTCTAGCAGCATAAATCCCCCCTACAGCGACACAGTGATCCGGTACAAGATAGCGCTCAGACACGCACTCATTAGAGTAGCAGCGCCTAGAAAACAGGACAGAGGAAACCCATAAATATATGGGATTTTATGATAGCTCAGTCCTATTATTTTTTTTATGGAAGAAACAGACATAGAATTCTGACATAATAATCGTTAGGTGTGTGGTAAAAATATATGTTAGACTGTCTCCTTATGCATGAGCCTCCCATTGGAAAAACTTCACACCCCAGATATTTATAGATTGGGAATGTGCTTCAGATCTTATAGAAATCTTGAGCACCAAAGGAATGGGAAGTAAAATATATTAAAAGATGAAAATGTAGTGTATTTTAAATATTGTTTGTGTCCCTGTAAGTAAAATAACATACAATGGCATGGACTACATATAACTGAGTGGTGAGACCTATGAAACAGTGTGTTTTGAAACCATCAATAGCTGTTTAAATGGGAATTAGGTACAGCTGAATTAGTTACAGCTGGGTCCCCCACCTCCCCGGTAAAATACATCCTAGTACACACACACAAACATTAACACATCCACACTCATGCTGACACCCACACACTAACACATACATAATCCATCAAAAACACACTACCCTAAAATATACTCACTCCATCACACCTTTACCTTGCCTGGAGCCTTTCCTATAGCTGCTTCTATGTAATGTCACGTTACCTAACACCGGCCCTGTTTGAAGAACTTTGGACCACCCCTGCCCTATAATGAGGCCAAGCCAGTTTGTTTCTTTTCCATATGATTTTAAAAGTAAATTTTAGAACCATTCTATACTATTCATATAATTCTTACTCCTTGCAGGGGGGTTTAAAACATATCGGCAGTTTGAAGTGTCCAACGCATTTTAAGGATGGGAGCCAGATGGAGATTGTTTTTACCTATAAGTCTATTTTCCTGGTGGTTGTAAAGTGTATATTTGCACATAGGTTATGGACTCCATCCCCTTGTCCTCATGTAAACCGAGCAGGTGTCCTTTGTATTTGAAAACAGTACTGTGTGATTATCTCTAATATTGTTAGTGGTTACTAATAGGTTGGAAACCATTGACATAAGGGCTGTTTTTAGTCATTATATGCTTCCAAGTTTGAAACACATTCAATGGTTCTGTATTCATGAAGCCATAACAGAAATGTCCCGTATCCAGTAATGTCACTGGAATCCACCTGTAAGGAATCTTACATGGTTACATATATAGTTACATAGTGCATAGGGTTGAAAAAAGACCTAAGTCCATCAAGTTCAACCCTTTTACCTAACCTTCCTAACTCTTGATCTGTAAGGATACAGCAAAGGTAAAGAAAATATGGTAATGTAGTTAAAGTTATAGCAATGATTAATTCCCACCTCATTTCTATCATCATGTCTTCCAGCTTCTCAGACATATCCTTTCCACAGCAACGGATATAAAACTCGCTGGGGGAAGTAATGTTTTCCACAAATACCCCTACCATGAAGCCACGTTTCATACGGGGTAAGCAGTGCAGTTTCTGATGTATTACAGCGTCTGGAGGGATTTCCTTCTCTGTACTAGAAGACAGGTGTATCTCCTGAGGCCCCCACTTGGATAAAAAAGTAAAGTCAACAAACCTTGAAATGTGTTCTGTAAACACAGACATGAGCAAGAACAATATACATTTTGTTATGTACAAGTCAAACATTCTATTGATTTCCCCAGGTATAAAAATCAGAAAATGTTTATACATATTGTAAAAATCATTATGTTCATACCCAGAGATTTCCATCTGCTTGAGAGACCTTGAACCCAACTGGTTTAACATGCACTGGCTGTTGCTGGGGCGAATTCCAACTGGAAAGGGGGTCAGCTGCTGGGCCAAACACTTTGCTATCTAACATGGAGTAAAACCAAAACCAACGCTATTACCAGAGACAAAGCAAACAGCGCTCATTGATAATCAATTACTCATGGTTCTTGGAATCCCATTTGTTAACATGTCAGAAGTGCACAAAATGAGAAAGAAAAACAAATACAGTTTCACGTGGTACCTAAACAAGGCTGAAGAAAAGTATGGGCTGTCCTTAAATAAATAAGATCAACATTTCCAAATTAATTAAGTCCACAATGGAGATATCCTTAGTAGAAGCTGCAGCTTCTGCCTCCTTGGGGTCTGGGCATTTTGCACCACAGACTGGCTGCTTTAAATCAATGGGAGAGATTGCTACGCATGCCCATAGGGGTCTCATTAGATGTTCTTCCAGAGCGTTTGCTAAGCCAGGAGGGTGAAGCACACTGGTGGTAAGTAGACCCCATGTCAGGAGATGTGTTTGGTCAAACACATCTATGGTGCAGGAAACAGCTAGGGTTTGCAGCAGAGGTAAATGTAAAGGGAACACTTTGCTGATATACACCTCTGTTAACTATGGCCCACACATGGTGAAGTGGCCAAGCATTAAAGCAGAAGGCAATATATTTCTGACTCTTTACCTTCAAGCTTGGGCAGCGCTTCTGTATCAAAGATATGCCAATCATCTTCATTTGGTGTGCTTTCCAAGTGAAGCATGTCCCCCAGTGATCCAATTAGCTCCATTACAGAGGTGAACCCCAGTTTTCTGTACTGCAGGTCCTTCCCTATGTAACTCTAAAAACAAAGCAAACTAAGTAGCGTTAATTGGTTTGTAAATGTGTTCTTTGAACACACATTCTCCCTGTCGGCAGATCTAACAAACTTACAACATACATTGGTTATCCAGGCATGTCCACTACACATCCTCACCTTAAACTGAGAAGGAAGTTGGGAAACTAGAAGTCCTTTGGGATGCTGGTTCACAACCTGTTTCGACATTAATTATTGATACACATTATTATCAAACAGGAATTTGCTCTGTTATTGCTTGTCCATATTTCCTAGTAAGGTAAAGGTTCTACAAATTTTCTTTACAATTAAACCTACATGTTTAATCTCCCTTCGAAGCTCTGGACTTAGCATCCCACCTGTTCCCTTCTGCACCAAGCACAGTCTCAACTCTTTTTCCAACTGTAAGAAAAAGCATTGTATACATATTTCTTATTCATTTCTTTGTTTTTCAGGAAAATAACATTCTGTGTACTTTTATTTGGCAGTAAGGTATATCTGTTTCTTTTCTGCTTTTAGAATACAGTATCAATAAACAATGAAAAACTGGTAAGCATTCTACCAAAATGATAAATAGGTGAGAGATAACTAAATAGGAATGAATAATCATGTGGTTCCAGAGAATAGAAAGTTAGGATGCCTTTACTGTGGGAAAGTGATAAAACGCCCTTTAAGAAAATTGTGAGGATTAGGACCGATAAGGAAATTTTGTCAAAGTAATAAAACAAGGTTAGACACTGCACTGTACACCAGGTGACCATACCTTCTCTTCAAGAAAATGTAAGCTCTCTTCTTTAACAAATTCAGATAATGGAGCTTGGTCTGAATGCATAGCTGACCTCTGTATTTCAGGAGTAAACGTCTCTATAACTGGCTTAGGTTTTCCTAATGAACTGTTTGTAATTGTTGTCTTGGTTGGTCTGTAAGGGCTGTGCACACAATTTCCTCTACTTTCATCTTCCTTTGTCACCCTAGGTACAGCTGGACTTCTGTCTTCTTCTAACGCCTTAGTTACCGCTGAACTTCTGTCTTCTGCTGACACATTAGGTACCGCTAGACTTCTTTCTTCTAACGCCTTAGTTGCTGCTGAACTTCTGTCTTCTGCTGACACCTTAGGTACCACTGGACTTCTGTCTTCTTGTAAAACATTGGGCACCTCAACAGGATACGCGCACAAGTTTTGTTTAAGTTCAGGGTGCTGCACAAAACTGCCATTCGAAGTGTTTATTGGTTGTGTTTGTTTGTTAGGGGTCTCCTGACAAAGGTCTTTCCTGTGTGGTTGAAGTACAGTTGGTGAAGAAGAGTCCACAACAGGTTTCCTATTTAGGTCTTGTGACATGGGTTGCCCTGGAACATGATTAGACAGAGGATGGTTTTTTATAAGAATTACTAAAAAGGTACTATTTAATTTAATGCAGGTATCCAGAGCACTGCGTCTTAAAATTTTATGTCTGGGGACTGCTTTAGAAAGTGGGTTGAACACAAGCAACTCCACCACAAACAATTTAGCATTGTCTATGAAAGCATATGAAAAGTCTATGAAAGTATATTTTTGTTAAATACAAATACATAGATTTTGGATAAAATCGTAAACAAAAGTTCCATCTCCCTACCACAAATAATTATATTGTATATGTATATATACACACATACATATATACATTATATGGACGAAAGTATTGGGACACTGGGGCACATTCTGGAATAGAAAAGGGCCTTCCTCAAACTGTTCCCACAAAGTTGGAAGCACAGCATTGTCCACATATATGTCCCCTCCAGCATACCAAAAGATTTTGAACATTGCTATGCTTGCAACTTTGTGGGAACCACTTGGTGAAGGTCCTTTTCTGTTCCAGCATGACTTTGCCCAGTGCACAAAGAAAGGTCAAGACATGGTTCGATGAGCTTGATGTTGAAGAACTTGACCGACCGCACAGAGCCCTGATGTCAACCCCACCTTTGCGTGAAATGGGGACCAACTACATATTAATGTCTATGTATTTAGAATGCACGGTCATAAAAGAAGTCCCTGTGGGTGTAATGATCAGGCATCCCAATACTTTTGATCAACAGTGTGTGTGTGTGTGTGTGTGTGTGTGTATATATACACACACATTTACACTGAACATTTAACTTTAATAACCATGTTAATAGCCTAAGGGAACGCATAACATACAATTCCATTTCCTGTACATCATTCTGTGGAGCAAGCTGAAGATGCACCACTGTTTGAGAACCTGACAGTCTATAAAAGCACACATTCGATTTTTAAAGGCAAAATACTGCTTTATGGAATGAAGGCCCAAACGACAGGCCAGATGGAAAATCAAGGTAAAGGAAAAACAAGAGATCAGGAAAAGAAGAGACAGTGAAGCATAACATTTTCATATGTTACGGCCTCTTACCATTCACTTTGCCACTGGCATTTGATCTCCGAAGCGCCAGCAATGATCCAGCTCTTGTCTGTTTCACTTCGACGATATCAGCGATAGACCTGATCACTTCCAACATGGAGTAAAACCCATATCGGGTATATTGAAAACTACGTCCAAAGCGAGATACAAAGGCCTTCTCCAACTCCGAGATCAGCAATGGTGAGATGGACAGCAGGTCTCGTAGGTCACTCTTGACAGCAGCAGGGAGCACCGGGGCTACTCTGCCACGTCTTACCAAGTCAACATGACACCTAGGTCTCACTTGCCGTACTCGCCTCCCTTTTGATTTAGCAGGGTCTCTCTGCCGGGAAACCAACTCTGCAATCCTTTTCGTTGCTTCGTCGACCACCGCTTGTTTGACGGGAAAAAAAAAAATCTTAACAAATGTAAAGGAATTAGCACACTGTCAGGGTTTTGGCCTACCTGCCCTGGCTTTCCTCCTCATGGCTCTGTTTGTTAGGCTGCGCCCCCTTCCTCTTCCAACTTTATGTCCTAGTTAACCCCTCCTCTTCCTGCAGGCTGTGACTATATTAACCAGCTAGTTCAGTGGTTCCGGACCTGTGAGTGCGTGCTTCCTTCCAGTGTTTGATTCTTGTGTATGACCTGGCCTGTCTGACTCCTGCCTGCTTTTGGACTACGTGGATTTCTGGACTCCTGACCTTGGCTCGTATGACTACCCGTTCTGGCTCCTGACCTTGGCTTGTTCTACGACCACCCGCTTGTCTTATGTTTTGGATTCTTGTTATCATTTTATTTTAATAAACATTTTGACCAGTACCTTTTTGCCTCCGTCCTGACACACACACAGCAATAGTTACGGTTAGTGCAAATTTTATCTAGGCACAAACTGGCGCAAGCATCAGGGTGCAGACTAGTGGGAGCAAAGATAAAGCTGATCTGTAATAAGCGTTAATTTGCTAGTTCTAAAGCATAACGTATCCATAAGATGCTGATGAACTACGTTGTAGTTTGGTAGCAAACGATCACAGTAAACATCTACCACCTTATTTATATTACAGGCAGGCACCCTTTGGGACCAAGGTTATTGCAGAACTACAACAATCATTATCCTCAGCCAAAGGATGAGAACTAGGATCCACATCAGGTTCCATAAGCCCAAATTGTGTGGTTTATTGATTGTGCATATATAAGTTTTTTTGTCAACCTCTGTGAAGCCAGTGTAAGGTAAATACCTGTTAATATCACGGTGCCATCTACTTGCGAGTGGATCTGGACTACATTGGGCATATCCAAAAGCAGCTCCATAGAGGACCGGTAGCCTAGGGTTCGCAGAGGAAGATTCGAACCAATCATCATTCTATAGTCCTGCTCCAGCTCTTGAACACTCAGTCCTTTCTTGGATGCAATAAGCAAAGAGCGCACCTCTTTCTGCACCCTCTGCAGGATCCGTTCCTCATCCATTTTCGGCACACAAAGTGGCTTCTTACAATTATCCAATAACTAAAAGAACAAATACATCTGAAAAACCAGAAAAGAAAGTAAATCTAAAAGTGATCACCATAACAGAAGTTTTGCGAGAATAACATTTATTTTATTTTCTGCTTCTTCTTACTATATCACATCCATTAGGTATATTAACTAACCCTTAAGGAAGGAGGACATAATATTACGTGTCCGCACAAAACTGTCTTTTAAAGCTGACGACGTAATATTACGTCCTTTGCTACCTTTACAGATTGCAGCCACCATCGGCGACAGAACTGCTGCGGCCGGCTGTATAGAACCAGGCAGACAAGTCAAAGCCAATAAGAGGATTTTTTGCTGGTTATGTATAGTTGTGAAAAGTTCTAACATCATGGTCTTCTGCTGACACCGTAGGTACCGCTGGACATCTGTCTTCCTGTAACACCTTAAACACCTCAACAGAATGTGCAAACAAGTTCAGGATGCTGCACAAAACTGTCATTCGAAGTGTTTATTGGTTGTGTTGGTTTGTTAGAAGTCTCCTGACAAAGGCCTTTCCAGTGTGGTTGAAGTACAGTTGGTGAAGAAGAGTCCACAACAGGTTTCCTATCATGTCTTGTGACATAAAAGAATGACTTAGGGGTACTATTCACTTTCATGCAGGTATCCTGAGATGTCTGGGGACTGCTTTAGAAAAAACACAAGTAACTCCACCACAAATTAGTGTGTGTGTATATATATATATAATAAACGTTTAGCCAGAGGGAACAGTAACTTCTGATTCCATTTTCTGTCTGATGCGCACAAACACGCTGCACATCATCCCCTGGACCTCCAGCCTGGTCTATGAAAGCAAACATTTCATATTTGTTACTGCAGATACATAGATTTTGGATAAAATCATGAAAAAAACATTAAAAAAAGAGGATGTATATGATATATTTTAAACCAACTACATCAGAAAAACATGCCACAGCATATGACTTGTTTCTGAGATCTGGTCAAAAAAATAAACACACATATATATATATATATATATATATATATATATATATATATCTATATATATATATACATAAAGGAGTAGTAGAAGCATTATTAATAATCACACATCCACATCTACCAGAAGGCTTGTTTTCTCCTCAGAAATCCCATGGTGCTGCCACAGTCACAAGGAATTCTGGGTAGGCGCATGCAAATAAGATCAACAATGATCACAATGATATATATTTTATCACTGGCTATTTATAGTTTGTATAGGGATAGCTGATATATATTTTATCACTGGCTGTGTATAGTTTGTATAGGGATAGCTGATATATATTTTATCACTGGCTGTGTATAGTTTTTATAGGGATAGTTGATATATATTTTATCACTGGCTATTTATAGTTTTTATAGGGATAGTTGATATATATTTTATCACTGGCTGTGTATAGTTTTTATAGGGATAGTTGATATATATTTTATCACTGGGTATTTATAGTTTGTATAGGGATAGTTGATATGTATTTTATCACTGGCTGTGTATAGTTTTTATAGGGATAGTTGATATATATTTTATCACTGGCTATTTATAGTTTGTATAGGGATAGCTGATATGTATTTTATCACTGGCTGTGTATAGTTTTTATAGGGATAGTTGATATATATTTTATCACTGGCTATGTATAGTTTTTCTTAGTTTTCAATATATTTTTCATACTAAATGATATATATTTATCAGAGAGGGGCTAAGAAATGACCTCTTATCAAAAGCACAAGATATTTATTTCATTATAATCATCACTCCCACAAATAAAAGGCATCAAACACCATAGAGGGCTGTATACAAGGGAACGACCATGAGCCGCAAGTTGACACATGGAAGGGAAGTCTCTTACCCCTGTGGCGTTCACGAAAATGACACAATGTCACGAACCCAGCAGCCTCACCTGTTGTCACCCTCCGCCTGACGTCAACATCCTGTAGTACTGTGACCCGGAACCGCTAGTCACCAGAATGTGCTTCCGCGGCGACCCGTGTGGGCCGGCCTGCTCTGTACTCTACACAAATGAGTCCCAGCAGCAGTACAGTGACTCACTAGGGGCGGGCCGCCCATGGAAACGAGATACATGTAGAACGTGATAAGCAGAGTTCGCGCATGCGCTTTAAGATTTTAGTATATCGAATTTTAATCCAACAACCCTCAATTTACACGAAACGGGTATTAGTAGCATCGGTGCCTCTATGCCATGGAGCTTATACCCCAATTTCCCCCTTTAATAGAAATTATATTCATCCATTCCTCTTCCAACCTAAATATGGACTATTTAAATTCGAAGGGTTACTGTTTAGAAAATGCTTTCACCATTGATCTTGATTGGTATGTTTTAAGTATTTTACTGAAGAGTGTGATTTATACCCATAATGGCTTTTTAGGGAAAAAAAATCCAAACATGCATTTTTTTGGGGGTGAAAGAAAAAGTTTAACCAAATGAAAATATTTTTGTTCAAATATTGGAATGGGTAAACTTAACGCAAAACTCATGCTCAAAATGAACCAAAGGGAAACTGCCAGACTCCAGATTATCCCAAATGTATGCGAGATCTGCCATCTTGCTGCTGTGTCATATTAATTCATTTGATTTAAATTAAAGCCTTTTCGTAAAATGTATATGATTTGAGGTTTTTTTTCAGTTTTTAAGCAAATTCAGCTTCCTTCATTAATAGTTTTGGTGGGTTGAATGTATCAAACCACATGTTCTTGATACAACACAGACATTTTTTAAGACCTTATAGAATGAATAGGCAACATGTGCCAGTCCAACTGCTGTGCACTGTGACTCCTATAACCCTCAGCCATGTTTCAAGTCTGCAGTGGGATTTTTTTTTTGTTAATTTCACAAACTTTTATTTTTATTTTACTGATTACGTATTATACCGGGCAGGCGGTACTTTCATCTATACACACGCTGAATAACTGGTGTTGCGGGATCTACCTATGTGGTGAATAGATGAAGGAATGGTAGTTTTCTAGCATGGAAGGAATTTGTTGGAGAGCAGATCCTCCTCCAGCATGTCCCCCTACGCTGAATAACAACTCCGCTTTTAATAAAGCCGGATCCGTGCAAGATCAGCAGCTCGGAATTCTGCTGACTCCGTGTGGAGTGAATCCCACACAGGAACACGCAATTCTATCCCTTCATGTTTAAAGGTTTCATCTCATCATTAAGAGAAGGTGGCATCATGACATATGTCTCGGCCGATCTTACGTTTTCAGCATGTCATGTAAAGCGCTACCGGTTGGGCAGGGCTTACGCCACTGGTTATGGCATACGTAATAGCAATCATTCAATGGACGCAAATTGCCGTTATCCCGCTCCCTTCTCTCTCAGGCAGGGTGTTTATATTGTTTTTAAAGATACATTTAATAATTGTTATTGGCCTCTTGTCGCACACACAGAAAATACTATTAAAAAGCATATTGTGGATTGCGTCACATTATATGGCCATATATTGTTCACATACCCGTGTAAAATTAGATAGGGTTCACCAAACACGGCGTGTTCTGATCTAGTGGCGTGCTGAGCAATATATCGCCATATCATGTGACAGAATCCCCAATATTAATACCTCCAATAGGGATTTGTTGGGCCTGCTTTGTTTCTTTACTTTGTATACACATGTCGGACACTTAGACAGCACCCCGGAATCTGAATTTATATTATTTTTCCTTGTTTTCTGGAATGGACATTTCCCACAGACACTGTGTGCTTGCGCGTCAACGTGAAGTTTAACTGATTTAAATACCTTTTTTAACCGTAGATTGTAGGGCTCCACAAATTATATTAACCTCTCAAGGACAACAGGTTGTCCTTAAACCCATTAAGGACAATGCATTGTGAGCCCATAAATGTATGGGCTTTGTCGTGAAGGGGTTAAAGTAGACACTCATGCTAATTGTCAATTAAAGGCGTTTTTTATTGTTTGTTTTTCTCGACGTTGATCCAAGTGATTGGAGTTGGCAGACTGCTTTATTCTGCAGTCTAGTGCTCCGTTTTAAACCGATTTAATTACCCTACTAAGGTAAAATGTGAATAACGAATTGTCTTCATATTCTTCCTGAATAGGATTTTTCCGTTCAGAAACTTAAGGTTGTTCACAATATTTAACAAGTTACCAGAGCCGAGCCAGCAGTGAGAGCCGAAATGTGCCGTTAAGGATGGAATTAATCCTTTTAGTGCCGACCATGCGCTACGTGGCTTCAGGGAAGAGTCCAGGCGAGTCCTACGTTAAAAAGAAAAGCTGTATGTTTACAGTCTATATATCTATACGTCTGCTGGCTTATCAAACATCTCCCATATAACTGGCCCATAGGGCGGCTGGACGTGGGGAGCTTGATCGCCCGAGAGGGTTCTATACCAAGGGGATTGCCTGGGCCTAGTGTCAACTAAATATATATATATAAATATATATATATATAAGATTGTTACTCATTAAGTAAATAATAAAGATTGGCCTCGCTTCCCACAGGTGGAAATGTGCCCCGGCGCCCATCTCTCAAAGTGTGAAAGGGGCAGCCATTAAAAAAGAGACCTCAGTCTCCCCATGCCTTGTAAAGCCTCTCAACGTGAAACTCTCTGCAGTGCTACAAAGCCTGAAACGTGACCTTTCTAAAGATTAAAAACCTGCTTTTTTTCTTGAAAGTGTTTACAGCCTGAACTTTTGACCTGGATAGTTTCCTTCACCCAAAGTTATTGAAACTAAAATGTTGCTTTAGGAGGCAAAATGAGTTGAAAAGCCAATTTGGCTGAAATATAATCTATTTATAATCTACTTACTCTAAGTCATACATATAGATTTAGACAGGCGTTGCTGAGTATGTTAACGTAATCACACATTTGAATGTATTATTTTTGTAAAGCATGGCGCCTCAAGTGAATCGAGCAATATATATTCCTTCAGCCGCCTCCTTTCCACCATCACCCTCCTTACCGCTAAGTGCCAGGATATGGAAACTCCTGGAACACCACCATTATTATTATCTTTTATTTATATAGCGCAGCATATTCAAGGGGTATGACAAGACTATACAAACCGGTACATTAGGTGGAAAGAGCCCTGCTCGCAAGCTTACAGTCTTGCACATCACACTATCAGGCAGCACCACGTAGTGGAGCCCAAACATCTGCTCTGGGTTTTTCAACAAAGTGCCTGCCGTCCCCTGGACCTGCCACCCTAGAGCTACTCAGCCTAGGACAGAATACACTGTGGGGTGAATCACTAATATAGATATGTAGCTGCCTCCGTGTTTGATATAGTGGGGCACAGCTTTTAGTCTTTCACCCCATTCTGTAAAACAAGCACTAACTTGGTGCCCATCCCACCCCTTCATTATAAAGCTCACATTAACTGCATTCAGCCCTGGTATCGCCCGCTGTACAGATGTGACGTAGAAAACACTATTGCTGTAGAGAAACTATTTTGAAATACTTTGCTTTCCGTAGAAAGCGCTAATTGTTCCCAGAAACTATTTACTTTAATTTGTAGCCCTTCACCTCCGACACTTCGTCTCCACCGTGGACATATCCCACCTGTCAGCATCATATATAAGGGCCGTCCTGCCCACTCGCTCCTCATTATAGCTATGACTGAGAAAAGATCTCGCAGCTCCTCCCGGGAGCCTCCACAGAGACAGAGAGACTCCTCCACTCAGGGATCCAAGAGGGAGAGAAGAGGGAGCCCGGGCTCAGGAAGGTCCAAGAGAGGGAGGTCCAAGGAGCCAGACAAGAACGACACGAAGGTTTCTACCGTGGTGGATGTGGATGATGTGGTGGTTTCAGACGAGGAGACAGAAATCATGGCACTGCTGGAGAGCGGACAGAAGGATGATGGTGAGCATCAAGCCAACTGCAGTTACCTCCTTCCATACCAAGCATAGGAATCTGCTGCTGGACTCGAAATACTAAGTTCCTCACGTTAGGATAAATATTGGGGATGCATTGCATTAGTGTTTATATTAAAGGCGTAGTAACGGCCATTCGTTAGTTTCTGGGATATAGAAGCCAAACTTTTGCTTGTATGATCTCTGTTTCAGTGAAATCTGTGCTGCTTGTTCACTTACCTAGTAGTTGCTGGTAAATATTATTATTATTATTATTATTATTATTATTATTTATTCATTTATATAGCACTGTCAAATTCCACAGCACTGTACAATGGGTAACCAGGGCATAACAAGTAGTACATCACTTATATGTCCTCATTGTTTGACTAACAATAAAGCCAGACACGCCACGGTGAACAAATGGCCAAGGGCACAGGAAGGCACACTCCGCGCATCATAATCACTTCCGCGCTGATTGACAAGCTATATATATATATAATTTGAATAACAGTTTTACATAGAATACACTTTTTCATAGATTGTACACCACAGAAGATTAAAAGGATGACATCATAACATGGGAACCTTGTGATGTTTTATAAGAGTAGGACTTGTTTGTTTACCTTAAAGAGACACTCCAGCCATTATATAAACTTTAATGCACATGATAGCTGTGTGGCGCCTTTACATTTTCATAGCATCTCTTTTGCAAATGATGTGCATTTGCCGTCCAGCTTTTTTTTCTGTCAAAATATGGCGTAATGAGTGTGACGCTGTGTATTTTCAGGTGTGAAACCCGCTGGCCTCAGGATATGCGAGATGCTCCTCGTGTTCTGCTGTCTTCTGCTCGTCATCGTCACGTTCCCTCTGTCCATCTGGCTCTGTGTCAAGGTGAGTCCGTTTAATTGTGACCGTTGCCTCATTGGACCACAAGGATCACAAATACGTCCTACATCTTATGAAACTGATTCTAAAATGTAACGCGAACCGTAATCTTCTTGTTAATTAACATTTCCAATATTTCGCCAAAAAATGTTTTTTTTTTAATTAATTTTTTTTTTTGAGACTCATACTTGTATTAACACAAGGACAAACTGGAAAGATTATATGGACTTTACGCAAACAAATTTATCAGCCGCACAGCCTGCCTTTTATCTGTCACATTCCTCGATGAGGTTATAATATCAATAATGTATATTTCAATATTTCGTTTTTTTGTTTAAGATAACAATATGGTGAAATTTGCAGTAAAAGTAAACTTATAGGGAAAGTTTACTTCACGGCAGAAAAATGATCATTTAAAGGGGATACTCAGCTATCATATGCATTAAAGTGCACAGAAAGTATACAGAAAATTAACCCTTTATCGGCAATGAAATATATATCAACGTCACAGGTGTGTGTGGATTGTAGACCCCTTCATCTCATTGACCTGTCTGTGTATTAAGAAGGGCTAACCCTGCATAGCACAATACAGGCAGAATTGAGATTATCTCCATTTTTAAGTATAATTAATTGATCTCCTTTTTATAGCAGTTTATCTTTGTCCACAGATTGTACGTGAATATGAACGCGTGGTTATTTTCCGCCTGGGCCGCCTGCTTCCAGGAAGAGCTAGGGGACCAGGTAATTAATGTCGTTCTCTTTTGATACAATGATTTAACTCTTGGTGATCATGATGATAAATTGCACTGTATGGCATAGAAATAACCCCTATATGTCATAAATATAACCCTTTAAGCGACAGGGGAAAGCAATGCTTATCTTTGGCCTATCTTGATTGGCCGATTAATGCTCTACCCCTTTTCAGGGGAAATTACAGAGAGTGGCCTTCGATGACGATGGGGTGGGAAGTGAGGTTTGGCTCCTTCCACCACTTTCCTGAGTATTGGGGTTAACCTCCCAGGTACACCGGTAGCTCTGCCTGCCAGGCGCTATTGCCCCCTTTTGCCTCCCTACGGCATGAGCATTTAGTTGTATAAAATGCACGTGATCCTGTGCGACGGCTAATGTCCCCTTTGTAATAAGTTAGGTATCGTTATAATCCTGTCTCCTTCAGGTCTGTTCTTTTACCTTCCCTGTTTGGACAAGTGCCACAAACTTGACTTTCGCCTAAAGACCTTTGAGGTTCCATTTCACCAGGTAATTCCCTACTGAAACAACGTGTCCTCTCTATAGACTCAAAACGCATGTTTTGGATCCCTAATCATTTTGAATACCAATAGCAAGCTTTGAGTCGCACTGTGAATGTAACAGGTATAAGTACCATTAGTGAGTTATTTCACAGATATCACCTGATTGGAAATTAAAGTGCATTTATGTATAAAGTGATATGGCACATGGTGTTTATTTAACACATCACCCAGATGTTTCAATATACCGCCAGCTCGGACCAATAAAAGCAATATTTGTCCTTACTGGCCGGCATGCAAAAGACCACACACAGTCGTCACATACACCAATCTATAAACCACTGAGCCCACTCACTTTCTTCTTCTTTTTTTGGCTTTGAAGATTGTGACCAAGGACCTGGTGACGTTGGAGGTTGATGCAGTCTGTTATTACCGCCTGGAAAACGCATCTCTTTTCCTGACCAGTGTGAGCAGCGTGTCCAGCGCTCTCCAGTTACTCATCCAAACTACCATGAAGCGTCTCCTGGCACACAAAGCTTTCTTAGATGTCTTGTTGGAGAGAAAAAGTATTGGAGAAGAAGTGAAGGTTAGAGACTGGTTTATTCTTAGCTTTGGTGACCCAATGTGGAGATTTGTTACAGCCAAACATCTTCATGATATAAAACATGACGATCTGGCTCAGAAACTGAAATGGGCGCTTACCATACATTTTCAAGTAGTGAAAGTGGAGTTATCACTATAGCAACCAATTAACTCTGATTGTTTTGCTTTACTGTTTTGGCCCAGAATTTTTTTTTTTTTGGAATAACCTCTGTTGTAGCAATGCCATTCATTCTGCCTCACAATAGAGACGCTCCCAGCCATGAGATTTCCTGTTGTTTGTCTCTTTGTAGGTGGCACTGGATGCAGTGACCTGCCACTGGGGGATCAAAATAGAGAGAACTGAAATGTAGGTATGATAATGGAACAAGGCAAACCTCGAGGGGTGAGAAAGAAGAAATAGCATTAGGTTTAACTTTATTTACATAGTACATATAGTTACATAGTACATACGGTTGAAAAAAGCTCAGGTTCAACCCTAACCTTCCTACTCTTGATCCAAAAGAAGGCAAAAAAATCAGTTTTCTTGGTAGGCGGGCTTTAAAGCCTCTCGTTCATATATTTAAGGGAACTCAAGAATTATTTTGTTGATTTTATTTGCAGTAAGAATGTAAAAGTTCCCGATGAAGTTAAACAGTCTATGGCCATAGAGGAAGAAGCCAAAGTACATGCTAAGGTCAAGGTAAGACTACAGGAAATACTGTTGGCGGTACCCAAAGACTGAGAGATGTGGTTTTTATAGACTTTTGGTTACAGTTGTGACTTTAATAAAGCCGACACATTTTTTCATGTATATTACAAATGTTTTCGCTATAGGTAATTGCAGCAGAAAATGAAAAATCTGTGTCTGAGGCACTTAGACTGGCGGCTGAAAGCTTATCTGGGTCTCCTACTGCAATTCAGCTGCGGTATCTTCACGCATTGCAGTGCATGACGTCTGAGAGACCGGCTACCTTCTTCTTACCTCTGCCTTTTGACCTAATGAACGGAAATTCAACCCCTAAAGTGTCAGATAGCAGTGTAACCTCCAATGCACCCAAGTCAGAAGCTGAAGCGGAACAAGGCAAAAAGAAGGACTCTCCGATGCTTTGAATATGACATCACACTGAAGAATACAGTCAGAATGCAACTGAAGAACATGGAAATAGCGGCAGACGTTGCATTCCCATCTTTTCTGAATGGCGGATTTGTAATATTTATTATGATCTGTTAATTTAGAAATACTTGCTTGGCAAACTGACCTCCACTAATAAAATCAGAGGTGAGGGAGAGGAGCAACTAATTTTTTAAGGTTTAAATTTATAATATGTTTTATGGAAACCCAAACTTAAGCTTGTGAGTAACTGGCAGAACCCAACTGTCTATTAAAACCTATTCACACTTTTCAAATTTAAAGGGACATTACAATTACTAAATTCAGCCATATGAGCAACAACTGTGGTGCTGGCTTTGACATGTCACCACCATGTATTGGTACATAGATAAACAAGGCGTACCAGCCTTGTTTAGGTGTTTGGATCTCCCCATAACTATATTTATTTGTTACATTTTCATCTTCCTGTTTGAGATTTTTAACTTTTTATCTAAAGGCCAAAATATGTAGGATATGGTTTGAGTTTCCAAGGAAACATTTGGACTCTTCATGCTGATGACTCCAAATCATCTATACATACTTTTCCTCTACATTTCATAGCACAGCCTAGTTCATTTTTATTTTGTTTCAAACAGAAATTGAATTCCTGTTTTTTTCTTTGTTGTTTATGCTTATATTGTGGTATGGGTATATCCCTATTTAAATTTGGAAAAAAAATTTTTTTTATCCTAGTAACCCTATGCAAAATAGTGCTTGAATCAAAATCACGTTAAATAAATAAAATCTTTATTATAAAATATTTCTTGTAAACCATTTAAGCATAATTTCCCATTCACAGTGTTGAATTTTTCCTTGAAAACCCAGGAAAAGCAAAATCACAATATATATTTTGTTTAATCACAATGTATATACTGGAGAGCGGATTTGATCTTTTGTGTAATGGGGGTCACTTGATTGTTTGTTAAATTGAGATATAAAAATTATCCATGATCAAAGAACTATAGTTTTGTGTGGACATTAACTTTAGCTCAGGTACACGTTACATTTGCAGTCTGCGCACAGAATGACTCCATTGTGAGAAGATTCACTAACAGATGATACCTTATTATTTACTCTGAGTTTGAATGTCGGAGTGTACTGATGTCAGCTGACAAGGGTTCTAGGCTTCTTATGAGTTTTGACAAGTAATGAATAAAAGAAGAAAAATTCTGAAAGCCGTTAGCTTTCTATAGTTTCTACATTTGTCAAGTTTATGTGGGTTGATCGTTAAATCTGGTGAACAAATGGATTTTAATTAAAAATCATAACTACACCAATGTTATGTATACAAAATCTCGTTTCGTTCACTTTTATTTCTGCTGTTTAACTTTTCCTGATTTTGTCCTCTTCTTAATTTGAGTCACAGGAGTGATCTTTGGCTCCGAAACTTGTGAGGGAGTGGAAAGCTCTGGAAAACACAGAAAATTCCATTGCGTAGGTAAATTTCATGGAAAAGTTGACACAGAGTTATAAGGCAACGTCAGCAGGAACGTTCCGTGCCTCTGTTCCCCATCTGAATAATTGCCATCGCCTTTCTCCAAACCCTGGCTCCTTCAGCAGTAATAAAGGAGGTTGTCACCTTGTTGGTGTTACAAGAAACCCTTGTGTGGTTCAAAGAGCACAGTAACTAAAGGTGATGATGTTTGAGTCACACCCTGATGGCTTGAATCACTGTGCATAGAAGATAAAGGGGACCTAATTAATTCAAACACAGCATCCGGTTTCTTCGTGCGGTGGTACAAACCCATCAGGCCGTATGGAACCCTTTGATGATCTAAGCTCTGAATCATGCTGCCATGTTTGCT
This sequence comes from Spea bombifrons, assembly GCF_027358695.1. Classification (NCBI taxonomy): domain Eukaryota; kingdom Metazoa; phylum Chordata; class Amphibia; order Anura; family Pelobatidae; genus Spea; species Spea bombifrons. The sequence continues at coordinate 36,297,875 of NC_071092.1, read as the reverse complement.
CCTCCATGGCAGTTGATTATGAGTTTAAATTATTGCTTTCAACATATTTTCAATTAATTTCCCCCATTAGGTGATTAGCCGCTGTGTTATAATCTGCAGCTCTGCAATACACAAAATGCAGCTCAGCATTAAACAGCGTGTTACTATCAGCTCTTTAAGCAGGAGAGCTCCTTATATTCTCTGCAGGTAGTGATCCTGCTTTGGTGGGTGTTATGTGGGTTTCATTTTCTAGAAAGGGAGGTAAAAGAAATGCCAACACTAAGGCCATGACCAGACTGGAATTGAAAATGAGCGTGGCACTTTGAGGCTATTAGCTGATAGATCACAGGCTTGTGGGTTCCTATTGTATACATGGGGCAGCGTGCTACACCTTCACATGCAACACGGGTAGCCAGCAGACATCCACTAACTAAAGGGAGATGGAATTACATTTTGCAGGAGAGTTGTGATTTAAACTCTCCGGAAAATGATCCATTGTCAAGGACCATCTGGCCCTGCATAATGCATAGATCATATGGGGACATTCAAGAAATCACACTGATTTAAAAAAGCTTTATACAGGGACATCCTGCTGGAGCTGGAGCCCTTTATAATGTAAAGTCAAGTCAGTGAGATTCAACTGCAGCTCTCCTGAAAACTCTCTTTAAAGAATAAACCCCAATAAGTTAAACTGGCTGTTCAAGGGGCAGTTGGAAGGCGCAAAGGCCAATGGTCCACCAGGCATTCTCCTGGTGTGCCAGATGGCCAGTCCAGGCCTGATATAATAATCTTACCCTCTTGCTCCTTGCTGCTTTCTTCCCTGGGTCCAGCTCTCGCTTGTATTTTCTCCAGTTCCTGGATCTTTTGCAAAGCTATTTTCAACTGCTCGTCTAAACACTCTGACCTTTCCTCTGCCTCCTGAGCTCTCTGCTCTGCGAGTCTATGTAGAAGAAAAGGCAAGGCTTATCGTAGAAAAGAAAAAACTGCCATACCAGCACAAACCGTCACTTTCCACCTCTCATTAATCAGCACTGCATACTACAATACAGGCTGAATTAATCATCATGATTTCTTGTTCTACGTTTGTGGAAAAATAAAAAGCCAATTATAATAACATAACGTGTGATAATGCTGCTGGTGCTCTGCGAGACAATGTCATGAATGTCTTGTGTATGTGTTGATGAATGGATTAAGGACATGATTTGTTTTTATTTTAAAGGTGCTGTTTCTTTAATTACTAGCATATTAATTACACTCTCTAGTATGTTAAGGAAATAAACCTTAGCACATCTGTCACTGTATTTCCTCAGAAAGTTTGATTACATAAAACATCAGAGAAACCTTTTAGAGGCATTTTCAATTTCTATGGCAACAACCTATTAGTACCTGCGAATATAGTGTTCCTGGTACATGATTAAAGAATTATCTTAAATTTGGGTAGTAGACAGTAGAAAGATGTGTATAATGCTGCATTTTGCTAGTAGGTGGAACAGCACCTTTAAGAGTAAAAAAATAAACTCAACTGGAAATGAAACATGGTTTGTATGCTCTGTTAGAATTTTGATGTTTTTGGAAGACTTTTTTTCTCAAATTATTTTTGATATTTTAATAATTTCATTACATTTTATTGGGATCAACTAATGAGGTAGGGATTCCAGTTAAAGAATATTAAAAGAGTTATGAGCCCTGTGCCGCTAACAATCAAATCTAAGCATTGCGCAGATGGTGTGATGTACTTACAGGAGACGCTTTTGCATTTGTTCCAGTGAGATCAAAGAATCAAAAGCTTCTATGGACCTGGGGGTTCCCGGCCTGCTAGCTTTCAGAGCGTTCTAAGAGGTAGAAATGAATAATAATATATGAATAGCGGTGACGGTGAGACTTCCAATACTGTAAAGCACGTCAAGACGCATATCTAACCTCAGGGGACACAGGACTTTCCTCTCCCATTAGTGGTTTCTTGTGAATGTTCCCATCATGGCCTATGACCCTCATTACATCTTGCTCAGAAGCCATTATTTCTTTTGTTGCTGGCCTTGTGGTTTGTGTTATCTGATCCTGGAATTATAAGGATATCAATGTAAGCAATGAAAAAGTCACTAGCACTGGCCATATGCAACACAGGAGAAGACTTAAGTCAGAAATCAATCTTAACTAAATATCCTCAGTATGTGTGACGTACCTCTGTGTTGCTAAAAGTTTTCTGATCTCAGGTTTGCAATCTTTAGCAGATCTGCTATTAAGAGAGTCTAGTAGCTGGACTCTTTTGAATGTGCCCAAGAAGAAATTGTAAAGCTAGCACAATACAGCAAATTAATTCAGTCTTCATATGGAGACTGCACGTGTTAAACATACTGCACTGAAAATTAATAGACCATTAGCTGCCATTAACCCCCCCTCCAAAAAAAACAGTTGCTCCTCCGCAATTGTATATATATATATATATATATATATATATATATATATATATATATATATATATATTTATTCACATCTCATTAGCCGTTAACATTTATTTATTTGTGTACCCCAAACCACTAAATGCATAGTATGAGACCATACAGTCAAATTAAATAAATAATTAGCAGCTTTCTAAAAGTATAAAGCACACTGCAGTAAAGAGACATTTTTTGAGGATGACACATTATCTCATGAATTGCTTTTCATTTCACTGATCACATCGCCTTTATGGCTTTGCCTGTCATGTATTATAAATTGACATCCTGGATATAACAGAGATTTACCTCCAATAAATAAGGCAAAAAAAAGGGCAATGTGTCCTCACCTGCTGGGTGGGTATAGTTTCCTTTTTCTTTTCTCTAGGGGATTCACTTGGACCGTCATTGCCAAGCTTTGCTGCATCGCGTTGAAGCCTCGCTGTACGTACTTGTAACTTCACGCCCTGGAAATAAAAGCAATGTACAAAACAGATAACGGCAGGTGTGGCAAACGCCGTGCTTCTAACAAGGAAAGAAAGCAGGAAAGAAACTAACGTATTTTTAGAGGAGGAAATAATATGCAGATAAGATGGGCAAAATGAATCTTATCTGCCATCACAGTTTATGTTTCTGCTCTATATAAATAACCCTTATATAATCACGGTATGTGATGGTAGCCCTGGGTGGTCTGGAAGCCGACTGCCCGGTGGAGCACAGGGCCACTTAGGTTCTTATCTTTGACTTTTCAAGTTTTTTGCATACAATACGACATGTCTTTTTAATACCCTACATTTTTCCTCTATTAAAATCAAAGGCAGATTACACAATAAGACCAATTTGTTAAATTATCTTTACTACACATATTGTTGGCATTGTACCTCAGAACTATTGATGTCATTTAGGCTGAGTGATGTCACTGAGGAAACAGAAGGCGCTGTGATATGAGATGTAAGCAGTTGGCAGGTTTCAATCCACTCCTTACACGAGTTCTGGTAAGAAAAAAAGTGCCATTACACTGGAAGACCCCGTAACTAATGCAGGATGCTGGGGCAGATATAGAACTAGCTTATCTTCGAGGTATGTTTTTCTGAATGAAAACAGAAAATTAATTCAATGGCAGTGCATACCTTGATAGTCTCTATCTCCCCTAAATCATAATCAGGATCATCCTTGGTCAGAGCCGCTTTTTCCATAGAAATCTTCTCCACCATCTCCTGACAACAGCTGTGGTGGAAAATAGACATCTGCTATTGATTTCCTCTCATAAACAAAGAGGATCGGTTATTACTACGAACAATTATCCTTGCATATTGGGGCATGATTCTGCTTCATCATAATTCAAAGAGTTAGAGTGATATGGATATTCTCTGATCCAATGCATAATAGGACCTTATCGTGTTCTTATCCCTCCAAAGGATAGAGAAGTCACCTTATTATCATATCACTCTCTGTGTATACTGTATCAATTCTCAAGAAGGTATCTGCTGGGGAGATCATGGTCTAAAGAAGTACGCTCATGCGTAAAGAAGTACGCATATCAACAAGCACAGAAGAAAAACTATGTGGACAGTACACAATATAAAACCGTTTATTAGCATGCCCATGTTTATCATTTGGCACATGCTATGGTCATATCTATGTCTTTCCCTGCAATCCAAGATGAGACCAAGGACCTAGATTAGCTGGGTTATTATCTGCTTTCAAATTCTATGTTGCTCTTTCTGTATCAGTATGTCTTAACGTGTGTTCATGTTTTCGTTCATTTTGTATATTGTCAATTTTAGTCTTATCGGTAATTTTGTGTTCTCCTCTTTTCTAGTAGTGTTTTGGAATATGCTGGCGGTCTTAAAAAATAATATTACGGTATATCCTCACCTAATAATGTAGTAGGAGAATCGGTTCACTTTTTCATACAGTGTAAGTGCTTCTTCTTGTAATTGCTGAGCAGTGACATCAGTAACTTCTTCATCCACAAACTCAAAGAGAGTGCCAGACTCAGATGGATAATCAGGTGTCAAAAGTATCAATGTATTGACCATATGCTGCACCATAGCCGTGTGAAGACTTGAGACCTGGAAAAGGAAAACTGCCATGTGGATGATTCACAGGTTTGCTTGAGAAACATTTTCTGGGAAGATTAAAGCTGAGTGGGGCAATTTCATATGTTTTGGCCCTGTGATGATTTTATTAATCAATGATATCCAGACTTACTGGCTCTGTGGTACAAACCTCGTGTGTGAGATGGGTAATGTCCCTCTCTGTTCCACTAGATGTAGCCAGAACCCATTGCTGCACCATTCTGAAGACATCTTCCAGTAAGACTCTGGGGAGAAGTAAATGACAGCACTTATTGCATATCACACAATACATCCAGATGAAACCCTTCAAACTGTTTTTAAATGTTCTCCTTTTTTCAAATGTCCACTGATAATATAATTGCATCATCATGGCCCCATGAATAAATGAGTGTTTGTTAACGTGTTTATTCTATACCAGTCTCCAAGACAAGTTCTAGGTTTTATATTTCAGAGGGTGACACATACTAAGGCAAGAGGTTACTGTCTAAACCAAGAATGTCAGAAGTATGGATCTAATATAAGAAACAGATATACAAATAGTTTGGAGATTAAAACGTGATCAGCATAGGCAAATACCATGCCTGAGGACCACACACGGCATGGGGCTTCACAGCAGTCACTATCATGGCCAGCAAAGATGGGTCAAATGGCTTGTAATACATTAAACACATTAATGTATTGATCCTTGCGTCTGTTTTATGCCCATTAGCTGGGTATGTTTTTGGGTGGTCCCATGTTTTAATGCACCTGTCGTACTTTTCATCTGGATTTAAAGTAGGTTCTTCTCCTGATGAAGGGCTGCCAATGAGACACAAGGCTCGATCTGCAAGCGTTATCCACTCCGGGATTTGCTGGTATACATTCAGCCAATCAGATTCTCTTATTCCATGAGGCGCTGCTTTAAGAGAATAAAGCTGTTGGGACCAGCTCTCCAAGCTGCCACAAAATGTCACAAGGGCTCCAGCAACTCCTGTTAATGGATTAAACACGGAATTTCATCTTATGAATGTGTTGCTTGCATTGTACAGTAAATAAGATTTATTGCTGCAATGTGCAATTAGGGCCAGATTTACACCCAGCCTCACCATACAAATATCACAAGTCTCCATGGGTGCAGCATGGACCAGGCAGCCCTTACAAAAAAATTACTGCAGTTTTTCTGCAGTTTTTTGGACATGAAAAAACTGCAATACTGTACTTTTACTGCAGTATTACTGCATGTTTACTGCAGTTTTACTGCATTTGTACTTCACTGTACTGCATTATTACTGCGTATTTACTGCGCTTTTTTTTTTTACTGCAATTATACTGCATTGTACTTCAATGTACTGCAGCTTTATTGCAATTGTACTTCCGTACAAAAATAACTGCAGTAAAACTGCAGTACAGTGAAGTACAAATGCAGTAAAACTGCAGTAAATGTGCAGTAATACTGCAGTAAAAGTGCAGTATTGCAGTTTTTTCATGTCCAAAAAACTGCAGTATTACTTCAGAAAAACTGCAGTAATTTTTTCGTAAGGGAGGGGTCATGACTACATTTCACCTGATGGCTCCTTATGGAATATCTGGCCCTATAAACAGAGACTCTTCATCGATGATACTTCCAGGACTTTTAATAGATAATAAAGTTTTAAGGTGGAGGGCCATGTTTTTATACAATCTTTATATACGTGGCTTTAGAGCTACAGTTAATTTATTGCTCGGATCTGTGTACACGCACCATTTTCACCCTCCACTCTTCTCCTGTACTGTTCAGACAATTGCCGTACTCTGTTATTCACGTCCTCCATTGCTTTCTGCTCAGGGGCCTGATCTCCATCCATGGTTCGATGGCGATTGAGCAGTTTCTCTCCCAGCTGGAACCACTGCTTCTGAATGCCAGCTGCTATTTGTAAAGACTCTTGATTGTTTAAAAGCACATTGCCCTCAAACTGCTGTAGTTCTTCATTTGCCATCTACCGTTATATAGAGATGAAATAAAACATTAGGGTATATTTCTTCTCACTATAATCATATCAAGGTCCTGAACAACATGATGTACAATTTGCGCAGGTTCATCAAATATGGAAAAGGTAAATCATGGTATAATAAACATATAGAAAAAACCCTGGTCCTGAATGTGTTAAATAATCTTACAAAATATAATTATAACTTATGAAGAGTTGTAAAGAAATGCTAGCACGCCGTTTTTGTACGCCTTCATGATTTATGAGTCCACTTTAGATATGAAATACAGCTTTGCTTATGCTGAATAAGTAAATGTGTTGGATCTACTCCTGACATTTAAAATTCCATTAAAAAGTGATGCATTTTTTCTCATATTTATGTTATAATATCCTTTGTAGACTTTAAAACAAAAAGTGGTTCATCATACCTTTTTAGATTGCAATAGGAACAAAGAAGCCCCACTCTGAAGTATGTAAAAAAGTGCCATTATTGTAATAATTGCGGCCCCCTGTGATCTTTATTTATAAACAGAGATTCTGGGGACTACGTTCTAATTGTCAATATAAATGGTTCTTAACGATATATTGAATAAATTATGGTTACTAAATGAAAATCTAGTCTCTAAATCAAATAGTGACAGTTTCGGTAATGTATCTAGACTTGTGTGTTTAAACCTACATACATTTTTCCAGCTCTTCAGGTCCTGCAGTATTGTCTTAGATGCTTCTTCCGGGACCCCATGATAGTGCCACTCTATGCTGCGGGGGGGGGGGAGGGGGGAGAAAACACATATAAAAAGCAAAAACACCTTAAAGAGAGAACACAGCTACCCCATAAGATCCCCGGTAAATCCAGCTGTTACATCACAGAACACTGAGGTTTCCAGTAAAAAAAATTGTAATTACAAGACTTTCTCTTGGAAATATCGATGCCACTTCTCCAGGTCACTGCAAATCAGCCGTAGCTTTTCCCTGCTTGACTCTTCTTTCCGTTGCACCTCCTGGTCGAAATGTGCCATGTGTCTTCTCCAGCTTTCTGTCATCTCTTGGATTTTGGACAACTCAACTGTGTCCTGTATGAATTGCCACATGGGATGTGATTAAACTTTAGGATACTAGAAAATTATTATTACTGTGGGGTTTTTTTTGGGGGGGGGGCTATAGAACTGTCTGTAGCTACACTTACATCCAATAAACATTCAGAGTTCAAACAAAAGAGAGATAAAGGTGGAGAGTGCAGGGATTTTAGTTCCAAGGAGGGACTGTCTCTCCTAAATAGGGACACGTGGGAGGTATGAAACGGTATGTTAGTTTTGACCGCTGTGGAACTCTGACAGCCTGTCGACGCTAAAAGAACATAGATCCAGCTGCACAAACACACTCCAACCAGCCTTTAGCGCCTGTACATATAAGTACATATAAGTTCCAGTACATTTAGTACACTAAATAATTAAATACAGCTTTTAGTTCCTGCCAATCGCAGCCAGGATAATGCGCATAGAACAGATTGTTCTAGTCAGACAAAATCAGCATCACATTTGGTAAAGACGATACCTTTCATGGCTAACTGACGTGTAATGTATTGCAAGCTTTCGAGACTGTCTAGGTCTCTTTTCAGGCATATGATACATGAAGAAGAGTGAGGTATATGGCATATGGTATAATTCCGTTGACCTAGATAGTCTCGAAAGCTTACAACCCATTATACGTCAGTAAAATGTATCATCTTAATTATACTTAATTAGCTTTCTCTCTTTCTATGGTTAACACAGTAAAACTCTACACCAAAATCAGCATCAGGAAGACATTTATTGTTAAAATCTACCACTAAATAAAAATGTAGTTTTTATGCACATATCTTAGAGATGATAATTAAACCTAAACAGTATAACCATTTCCATGCTTAAGGACTATGAATAATCTATAACTAAATGTGTTTTTGGACACACAGCCTGTCTGCATTAACCTTTTTGAGCTTGAGCAACAAATTTCAGTCTTCTGATGCTTAACTTATATCAAATATATAATCAACTTATATTGCAACTTATATTCAATGTTTGCAATGTATTACCACACTATTATATGTCACCCTCTACATCTTTATTATAACATACAAGACATGTTTGAGTGCTGTCATCCTTGTAGACATGATCTATACTGAACCTACGTTTGATGCCAAAAGTACGATGAAGTGCCTGATAGTTTTTGTCCAGGTCTTCTCATTCATGTACAGCCTGCAAGACAGTTTGAGTTGATTTTCTTCTATTACCTGAAAAAAACATGATTGAGAAATTTCTCAGATCTAGATTTCTCTACAAACGTGTTAAAAGATATATTTTAATAACAACGTATGTGAAAAGTTTGATGTCAAATAAGGATCAGTTCATTTGTACTGGAGTTCATTCACGATACAATGCTTTCACCTCGTATCTGACTATGCGTTATGAAGGGCCAATCTCAGGGTGTTTCCATGCAAGAGGTGACATGGTTTTGTTAATCTTAAAGGAGCCCACAAGATACAAAAGTATGCAAGAAAATGTTTTATTATGGACAAGGTATCGTCATGACAAATGTAATATATTTTGTAAGCATACCAAACGTGACTTACTGTCTTCAACAATTAGTCAAAACAAGAAATAAATCATCAAGTATCAACTGTAACATGTCTGATAATTTTTTAGTTTATTCAGTGCCAGGAGATTCTGCAAAGAATTGCTTTAGAGACATGTGGAGCTGTATTTATTTACCTTCCTGGCCAGCCTGTACGTGGCAGAACTCCAGAGATCGCGTTCCTCGGTCAGATTACCCAGGGACTTTTCCAGACGACTCCGCTGTAACTCATACAACTCACGGTACTCTTCTAAAAGGCTGAACAAATGAGAGGGTCAACAACTACAAAACTTTGTCAATGTGTTAACAATAAAATTTGAAGCCTTCCAACTTTCCAGGGTTAAGACAGAGAGATTTGGGTCTTAAACAGACATTTCCAAACATTTATGAGTACAGGTGTGTAGAATTGTATCTGCTTTAAGAAGTATAACATAAGGGAGAGGAAGACTTTGCAGAAATCAGGTAGGTTGCTCAGGTAGGTGCCACTGAAGCTGCACTAATTACTCGTTAGCTGGCAGGTAAACGTATGCTTACTTGGCTTTCTTCTTGGCATCCTTCAGAGCTTTAGCCAATTCTTCTTGGGCTTGTTTTGCATCCTTGCTCACACGCAGATCATGTTCTCTCACTTGACATAACTCACTGGAAGACAGAACAAACACTTCTGTATCTTTCTTTAACACTTTTTAGGACGTATTGGCAAATATACCTGATTCCACTTTTCATTTGTTTACTCCTTAATATAGTATTGATTGCAATTATTTGCTCTAAAAAAAACAGCTGTTTAGATCCAAAACACGGTACCTCTGCACGCAGCTTACAAAAGGTCCCAATGTTTTGTGTTATGTCACTAAACTGCCCCTAAGGCAGCTGTCCCATGGCCATTGGGAAACTCACCCCAATGGCCTTTATGAAAATACTGCCTTTAAAATACAAATGAAGGAAATACAGAACACTGTGAGAAGCGAGGTTGTTTCAAACTCCATAAATCTGCCGAAAGCAGACATCACTGTTTTCACAATTTCTGTTACTTGCATGGTTTCCACCAATTCTGTTCAGTTCCAGCTCAACACTTACTTGGTCAGTTCCCCCATAGCATTCTTGAAATTAATTATTTCTTCTGTTAGACAGCGGTCTAGCGTGCGCTGAGCCAGCAGGTCATTGTACAGACTCAGCACCTGGCGTGGGATTTTGTTCAGCAACATCACATATCGTTGTCTGTAAAAACGTAAATCTACTGAGAAACTCGGGGAATCCACTCAGCCGTGAACAGTATTCAAGCACAGCCTAAGCCAGGGGCTTCCAACGTGCGGCCCTCCAGCTGCTGCAGGACTACATTTCCCATACTCCTCAGCCTGCCCCTTAGCTGAAAGAGCGTTATGGGAGATGTAGTCCTGCAGCAGCTGGAGGGCCGCACGTTGGACGCCCCTGCATTAATATATGCTTCAAAAAACTTCAAGGGGCAGGGAAATGACTAGATAATGCTGCCTGTTCCACAGTGAGACATAGATCTCAGCTTCCCTGAAGTAAACTAAATCACTACAAAATTACACTAATAAAACAATGTATCTCATTAGTTTATGAAACTGTTAGTATATGGCCAACTGAGGAGAGTTCAAAGATTCCAATATACTGATATGAATTTTGAAACAGCTGCCTCAGCGAAAAAGCTGCAAGGGTAAATCAATGTCAGGTTTGAACAGTATCAATGTATCTATTACTTATACAGCTAAGCCATTCTCCTAGCCAGTTTTAGTGGCTTCCACCCTGCATACACACATAAGCCGCTGAAATGAATCTTTCTGCGTGAAACATTTTTTCTACTCTGCAATCTTGTGGTGTGGTGAAAATGTCATTAGGATGTAAGCCCCAAAAGGTAGACCGGCATTAACATACAGGCAACCCTGGGCAGGGCACCTAGATGGTAGGGGCACCTCTGCCAGGATGTCTGTTGGATTAGTAAGGCGGTATACACGAGGAGGCTCCAAAACCAGAGTTAGCCACAATTGACTCAATGACCTGACTAAACTTTAATTGATCTTAATGGTGTAAAACCAAATAAACACACTGGACAAGTAAAGCAAAAACAAAACCTTTTAGCAAGGGTATTTAACCCTCTCAATGCTGACCCAGTGACTTTGTCAAGTTCTGTGAATAATAGACTTAGAATTATAAGAGGCAAATGAGCCCAATTTCTGAGTTGCTGAGATCCTTGCATACTGTTAAGGGATTTCTGCCAAAGCAATAATTGGGCATTCAGTACTGTTCTGGGATCTCCACCAACTTAAATTAGAAACATGTGTCTGTCATTTTACACTTTAGATACCTCAGGTCTCTTTCTACAGTCCCTTTGGTCTAACTGCTGGTAAAGAGGTTTGGCTGCTCTCAAAGCAAACCCTTGTGGTTTCATTACGTGATATGGTCCTTACATGCATTTTGGCTCATACCCTTTATTATCTTTTAGTCAAGGACTTAATTGTGCCGCACAGATTTTTCTGACTACAACCAGATTTTATGGCTTAAAGGATATGTAATTTAATGTATATATATATATATATATATAGAGAGAGAGAGAGAGAGAGAGAGAGAGAAAGAGAGAGATAAATATATATATATATATATATATATATATATATATATATATATATATATATATATATAGTTTAATAAGCTTCTCATAACCGTTATGTCAGTTCATCTTAATAAAAAGCAAGGTGCCCCTCCCCCGTAGGTGCTGGCATGTGCCCTGCTCTCCCTGTCATGACAGCAGTGCTATTGTGACATCATCAGAGCATAATAACCTCACACTGGGCGTGGAGCTTCAGTACTAGAGGAGACAGCAAGCTACTTGTAGTGACTGAACCTCCAGTAGTGCAAAAGATTAGTAAAGAGACTGACTTTTATTTCTTCATTTTGACCCATTTCTCCTCCTGCTTTTGTGATCGCTGAGTGAGGCAAGTCAGGGCAGATATTGTCGCAAAAACAACTGACGAGATGGGGACAACACTAGGCCCCTGGGAATGGATGTGTACCTGCTGCAAAACCACATGTGGCCTATGCCGGCGTGCCTGCCCCTGCGCCTGTTCCTGCAACTGTCCTTGCTCCTGCAAGTGCCCCTGCAAGCGCAAGTGCCCCTGCGACTGCCCCTGCGACTGCCCCTGCGACTGCCCGCGGGACTGCGACTGCCCTCGCGACTGCCCCTGTGACTGCTCCCGCGATTGCTTGTCAAACCTGTGCCCTGAAGAAGTGAAGGTCGAGGAAGTGAGCGCCGAGGATTACATTGACGAGGACAAAAAGGAGGTGAGAGCCCAACTCCGAGAGGACAACGCGGTGAAATCTTCTCTGAGGAGCTGTGGCGCCTTCACCTTTGGGTTGATTCTCACCGCCATGTATGCGGCCATCGTCCTCTTTGTGAAGAACTATAGCCTGAAGTACTGCATCGTGTCCTCAGTGGTCATCTGCATCCTCCTCACCCTCGGCATGGCCTTCTTCATGAAGATGCGGGTCACAGTGTTCCTTATGCTGCCCCAGCTCTTCTCAATTGAGGGCAAGACCATTGTGCTCCTGGTCGCCTTCTCGCTGGCCTTACAGGGACCTGCAGCCAACACCTTGGAGAATTTCCGGCGCTCATCTGAGTCCGTGTCCTGCGGCGTGGAACTGGCCATGAACCAGACCAAGGAGCTCCTGGAAAAAGTTAAAAGGCCGTTAGTGAGTGCGCTGGATATTCTGAGGAACATCGGCCAGAGGCTGAAAGGAGTGGCCGATCGGGCCAGAAAGTTCTTCAAGACGGTGACAGACGGAGTGAAGCACATCGGACGCGTCCTGCGGAATGTGTGGCGTTTTATCGCCAATATCGGGGAGGTCTGTAACGAGGAACTGGAAGTTCCCTATCTAAAGTGCAGGAAAATATTTGACACGGCACGGAATCAGTGCTTCCAGGTGATGTCATTCTTGTCATTCCTGTGCTACATTGTGGACGCCTTCAAACCGCTGTGTGGACTGGCTAAAACCGTTACAATCCTATGCCTCCTGCCAAAGTATCTCCAGAAATATGTCCGAAAGCATGTGAAAAACCCCATCATCAACATGCTCCGCAACATCAAGGACAAGTTTGAGTTTAACGTGACGGTTATTCACGACTTCGACATAAACCTGAACTCCAGCAAGAGCATCAAGCAGGTGGCAGTCGGCATCATGAGCGAAGTGCAGAGCACACTGAACCCCTATCTGGATGTGCTCAGCATGTTCAGCTATTCAATGACATTTGTTTGCCTCTTCATCTACATCATGGCCGCTCGGTACCAGCGCAAGTACCTCTATGAAGATAACCACGACAATATCTACATAACGCGGTCCTTCATAGAGCTGGACGTGATGAGAGCCAAGCAAGGGCGCAGAACCCTCCTGCCCCTTTCCGCCAGAGAGGCCTACAACTTCATCCTGCCTGGTTCGCTTTACCTGACCAAACGTGAGAGGAAGGGATATTCTTTTGACATCATCAACGTCTTCCGAAATGTTCTGGTGGTCGCATTTATGATGGTGATGGACTTCATCATCTACTGGGTGCTGGACATGGTGTATTACCTGCTGCAAGCGGACGTGGTTGCCAGAGCTCCGGTGACGTTCTCTGTGCTGATCAACGGCTCCGGTTATGCCAGCGAAATCTTCTCCAATGTGGTGTCTGCGTTTGACATCCTTCAGAGAGGGAACTTGACAGTTTTGTCAAAGAAATGCCTAGTCGCTCCGTCCGCCCCAGACTTTAAAGGATACATACTCATAGGTTCAATGTATGGCCTGTGCTTCCTCATTGCGATATTTGGCGTCTACATACGGAGGCTGCAGCGCGTAATCTGTGCCTATTATTACCCATCCCGTGAGCAGGAGCGCATCTGTTTTCTTTACAACAACTTGATAACCAAACGCACAAACATTGAGGACTCCTTGATCAGGAGCGTGAGGATGAATGCAGAGGACGGGGGGCACTCTAGCTTCCTGCAGGTCCTGGCGGCAAAACTCCCCGGGTGCCGCTGGTTTGCCCAGCTGTTGGGCACCAATGAGCAGTACTGCATGGCATGTGCCAAGATAATCACTGGCAGCGAGGGGCAGGACTGCGTGGCCTGCATCACCCCAGGCTGTAAAGGGATGTACTGCAGGGGCTGCTTTGAGATCCTTGATAACATCTGCACAATTTGTATGGCTCCACTGGCATACTCTGAGGCTATCGAAGAGGAGGTCGACTCCAGTGACGAAGAACAGGTCCACCTCTGGATCGATGCCATGAAAACCATTAAGGCTGAAGAGAAAGGAAAGAGGAAGAAGCTGAAAGAGGTTGTGAAGGATCGCCTCAAACAGGTTCTCCGTAGCCAGGGTAGCAGAGCAGCGTTAGGCGAGAAGCTCCTGGAGAAGTATAAGGAGGAGGTCCGTGGCAGGGAGGAAGATGAGAGCTCAGGAATCAGTGAGGTTGAATCCAGTGAGGACTCTGAAGATACAGATTTTGAATATCAGAACTCAACAGAGGACACTGACTCTTCAGATTCTGAGGACCACACGACCCCCCCATTCACAAAGTGGACAGAAGCACGAAGGAAGAGGGATCTGGTCACCCCCGCGCGGCAGAGGCCACCCAGGGGGAGAGGACGGCGGGCGGTGAAGAATGGAGGTGGAAACTAGAATGGAATTCAGAACTATACCCACCCCTTCTTCTACCTAAATTTCCTTTGTAATCCCTTCACCACCAAGTGAATCGGCTTGCATCCTGTTCCTGCTGGTTTAGACCACAGTTTTTTGCGCCTTTCACTCTTAAATAAATTTTGACTTTGGGTTTGGGAAAACAAATAGCAGGTTTCTTTTAAGACATTTTAAATGTTCTTTTTTTATTATTTTTTTAGAAAACGAACAAAAAAGGATTCATATTTCAGGTCTACTGTACGTATTCCTTTCAATATTTAATGTCCCCAGATGTGAGTCATTACTGCCAACTGAATGCCCAATCCATTCTTATGACAAGCAGATCCAACAGAAGCTAGCACTTTAGGTCAGTATTGCTGACAGTAGATCGTCTATACCTGCTGAATACAGAACTAGACTGATGCATCATTTTCAAAGCCATTCGCATCTGGGAGGTATTTAGTTTTGCTGGCTTTAATCGCCAAATTCACAGGTTTCAGCATCTCTTTAAATGTAATACTTATATTTTAATGCTACCGAAAAATATATAATGGGAAAACTAAAAAGAAAGTTACCCGAATGGTCAATTCCCGCATTCAGATTCAATGGTCATGTTGTAGTATAAGCTGCATAGCATAGTCCCAGATGTTTATGAGTACTAATGTGTACTGCTTCTATTTAAATTGTAGTAGATATGAACATAGGGATAAAAAAAGAAGATTGGGTGCAAGTCACATTTTACCACTCAGTAAATTA
Organism: Spea bombifrons; assembly: GCF_027358695.1. Taxonomy (NCBI): domain Eukaryota; kingdom Metazoa; phylum Chordata; class Amphibia; order Anura; family Pelobatidae; genus Spea; species Spea bombifrons. The sequence continues at coordinate 36,282,404 of NC_071092.1, read as the reverse complement.
AGCCAAACACGCGTATAGATCATTCCCCATTATTATTATTATTATTATCTTTTATTTATATAGCGCCAATAGTTTACGCAGGGCTTACTACAGTACATGAATTCAAGGGATATGACAAGACAAGAATTGACAGAGAGAGCCCTGCTCGCAAGCTTACAATCTTGAGGGAATGGGGTGACAAACATAAGGCACAGAGAAACTGTGAGAGGTAGTGTGATGGTTGTATCAATGACAAGGAAGTTCTAGCAGCTAAGATGGTATGCTTCTCTGAAGAAGTGGGTTTTGAGATGTTTCTTGAATGTCGGGAGGGAGGGTGAATGCTGAAGGTTCCTTGGGAGTAGATTCCAGAGATATATGGCAGCTCGAGTGAAATCTTGTAGACGGGAAAAGGAAGAGGTGATAAGTGAGGAGGAGTGCCTTAGCCCATGGGAAGAACGTAGGGATCGAGTAAGAGAGTATTTGCTAATGAGGTCAGAAATGTATGGAGGAACCGTATTATGGATGGCCTTATATGTCAGTACCAGGATTTTAAATGTAATTCTAAAGGCAATTGGGAGCCAGTGGAGGGATTCACAGAGTGGGGAAGCAGAAGAGGAGCGACGTGCAAGGAAGATAAGCCTAGCAGCGACAGTTGAATGCCAACCAGAAGAGTGTTGCAGAAGTCAAGACGGGAAATGATAAGTGAATGAACCAGAGTTTTTGTGGATTCTTGGGTGAGGAATGGGCGGACACGAGAGATGTTTTTTAGGTGCAAGCGTCAGGATCTGGCGAGGGACTGAATGTGAGGGATGTAAGTTTGTTTTATTAGGGGTTAGCACTGGAGAAAAGGATAAAAGGTGGTGGTCAGACAGAGGGAAGGGGTAGATGGAGAAATCTGAAAGGGAGCATGATCTGGAGAAAACCAGATCAAGTGAGTGTCCCTCAGACCAGAGGAGGATGTCTGGAGAAAACCAGATCAAGTGAGTGTCCTCAGACCAGAGGAGGATGTCGGGGAGAGGAGTTTGGAGCTAGCATAGTTGTTAGATATATCTAAAGGAATGTTAAAGTCACCCAGAATAAGGCAGGGGATATTAGGAGAGAGGAAGAAAGGGAGCCAGGCAGTCAAAGAACTGTGAGGTAGGGCCTGGAGGGCGATATATGACAGCAATTTGAAGAGAGAGTGGAGAGAAAAGATGGATTGTGTGAACTTCAAAGCAACAGAATGAGAGGGAGGGAGGGCTTGGTATATGCTGGAAGGTGCAGTCAGGTGAGAGAAGGATGCCTACACCACCACCCTTTCTGCCATCAGGCCTAGGAGTGTGGCATCCTGTTATCTATGAAATCAAAGAGTATTTTGTGGGGGGGGGAATCAGAGCTTTTGGCATACAAAGAAGAATGGATCCAGCCCCAAAATACCTTACCAACGATTAATGCATATTAAAGTACATAGGACCTACTTGAATATTTTGGGGTTTTGTTTACGTGAAAGAAAAGGAATAAACACCTGCTGGAGACACTGCGGCTCCAGAGCTGTTCAATGGAACGCATCTCCAGCAAGGCAAAAAGCTGAGGGCGGGGAAACAGCGCAAACGAGTTCTGATTAATCGCTCTATGCTTTTGCATAAAAAACAGGAAAATAATAGGTGACCCTCGGCTATCACAAACATCAAAAGACATATCGTGGCTAGAGTTTAACTTTAACCAATCTAGACCTTAGTTGGGTTTTCTCCACACTGTCCATCTCTCATTGTAATGTAGTGTAAAATAATTTAACCAACAAACTTTAAACAGAGTTTAAACACAGGTTTACTTTGAATCTACTTAAAATACATTTTGTACCTTTCACTTTCCTAGATTTCCTTTCAAGTCCTAGATTTTGCAGTTCCATACACTAAAACATATGCCACGATGTTTAAAGATTACAGATTTAAGACATTAATACAGGGGCGTCCAACGTGCGGCCCTCCAGCTGCTGCAGGACTACATTTCCCATACTCCTCAGCCTGCCCCTTAGCTGAAAGAGCATTATGGGAGATGTAGTCCTGCAGCAGCTGGAGGGCCGCACGTTGGACGCCCCTGGCCTAAGCCATAGCTAAATTTTTTTAGATGAAATGTTGAATTCTTAAAATTATACCTTTTTTCAAAGCAGTTGCTGGGATTTAAACATCCTTTTAACCCACTCCATGGGTGGCCACAGGCTGCTTCTAGCAGTTGCATGCGCAAACAAAATAAAATACATCTTCATGTGTTTCTGACCTGAGCTTAGCGAGCAGCTCCCCTCTCTCCGCACACTCCACGCTGACCTGACGGATTATTTCATGAAACACAATGTTGTAAATCTTCTGTTCGGTCTTCAGCAATTCCAATAGGTTATGTATCTAAACGTAGAGATGTAATGAGAATGTATAAGTGACAGAGTTTTGCAATAAATGCTGCATTGGGATTTTTGCATGACAATTGATAAATTGTACAGAGTAATATCTCCAGATTCTGAAATCAAGTCACAGCACTTTTAGTAACTCTAATATTTGGTCCAAGGATCTGTCTTACATGGCTGCCCCATCCCTAAGCACAACTCACCACAACTCCCAACCCACAACTCACTGCCAGATCTGTCTGGGTTACTTGGCCTGATTCATAGCCATGTTATGTTATAAAATAACATATTTCTGGTGACATAGTGATTAAATTGTGACATTGAGAGTATTTACCAGTTCTATAGTTTGCATTAAACTCAATGTGAAGGTTAAGACTACCACTGACATGACGTATAAACGGAACTAGATCAGGCAATGATTCAGTATTACTCCGTTACCTGAGTTGGGCCCTCCATTCGTATGTCTTCCTCATCCACTCCTGCCTCCTTTAGCATGGTATCCATTACCTTCATCAGCTGTAGAACCTCGGACCGTCCACTGGGTTTCCTGTCGAGGGTCCATAAAAACCATTTATTACTGTCCAATACCATAATATACTTTACCACTCATTCCACACCACACAGAACAGACTTACATTGATGGGAACACCCGCAATTTCTTCTCATCATCTTCTAGCAGTGTTGTATACTTGCTGTATGACAAATACAATCATTTACAATGGGCATATTACATTTCAAAATACCCACATTACTAAAATGCGTGAGGATTTGGGGAAAAAGAAATTCCAACCAACTGCAAAGCATCTGCAGGAGAAAAATATTTTCAGGAATGGAAAAATAGTGAATGAAACCCATGCACCTGAAAGATCTTTTAGTCTATCCTCAATTAAAGATCAGAGAGAGTAATGTTAATAATTTGTAGCTCTCCACTGGACCCCACCTGGTGACTGATCATACACTCACTTATACAATGTTTATAGTCTCCCTGAGTATGAAACATGATTAATGTGAACATGCTGGTGGTGAATTGATTTTGGTATAATGTTGATGAATACTTCCAGAGGGGGGGGGGCTTGGAAACAATGGACTTACTCTTCGTAATACTCCAGGCCCAGAACACCTTTGTTCTTCACAACATAGAACTCCTTTGGGAGCAGACTGTCTTCAATGCTCGCTCCCTATGGAGATAATTACATTAGGAAGATCATCATATAGTTTGACATATGAACTGATTACTGCAGCAGTTTATACCCAGACTAGTCTAACAGGACTTTTTCGTAGTAAACTGTTTGGAGGTGAGCAAATAAAATGAAACATTATTTATTGTGAATGGCCTACCCCGACATTGGATTGGCCCTTTATAATAAATGTAAGTAAGTAGGTAGATGGTTTGCATGATCAGAAGCAGCACGGGTTTACTACAGGGAGATCCTGTCAAATTAACTTCATTTTTTAACTGGGTAACTAAGATAATACACCAGGGAGGAGCAGTTGACATCGCTGATCTAGATTTCAGTAAGGCATTCAACACTGCCCCCCATAGAAAACTTAAATAACTAAATACGATGCAGTTTTTGGGTCTGAATGCCAGAATAGTTGAATGAATAATGCAATGGATGAGTGAGAGGAGGGAGAAGGTTATAGTTAACGGTGTATGTTCAGAGGAAGGACTCGTTACTAATGGGGTACCTCAGGGATCAGTAGTGAGACTGGTAGTTTTTAATATTTTTATTAATGATATTACAGAAGATCTTTATGGTAAGGTATGTCTTTTTGCAGATGACACAAAGGTCTGCAACAGGGTAGACATTCCGAGTGGAACAAGTCAAATGGCAAATTAAGTAAATAAGAAGAATGGCCACAAGTGGAGCAGCTGCAGTTTAATGTTGATAAATGTAAAATAATGCACTTGGGATATAGCATTGGGGATATCAGTCATAATGGAAGAGGGAGACTTGGGAGTAATTATTTCTGATGACTTCAAGATAAGCAAATAATGCAATAAAGTGTCAGAAACAGCATGCAGGGTGCTGGGTTCTATAGCGAAAGGCATTAGTAGCAGGAAGAATGAGGTGGTTCTGCCACTATACAGATCTCTGGTCAGGCCTCACAATTCCTTACAGGTTCATCAGTAAGGTATAATCATACCCAACTGACTGTAAAGATTTTATATAAAGAAAAAGTGTTGTTTTTTTTACTTTTAAATAATCCTTACATTCTGTGTTTTACTTTATGATCGGAACATCATATGCTGTGCTACGGAGATCTACAAAGGCATTTAAACACGTTATCCCTTTATTATTATAAATATTATTATTAATTAAAACGGCACTCACCGTAGATCCGGTTAGCATATTACTTGCGGCGGCTGGCTGCTCAGAAGTATTGTCTTTGGTGTTCTTTTGCAAAAGCAAAGCATCACAAAGGAATGAGATATCCCTAAAATTTGAAAGTTAAGAGCCGAATAAGGCAGTGTGTGTACTTATCATAAAGTGTTAGGATATCATTCCCTACTCTAAAATACAACCGCACCAGGGATGTATTCATTTTTCTGCAGACCCTGGGAACTCTAACAAAATAGGGTACAGTCTTTGCACTAAATGCATAGTTCTTTGTATAGATTGTAAACTCCCGAGCAGGGCCCTCTTTACCAAATGTATCGGCTTTTCATAGTCTGTGAGTTCTAGTGTTGTCCTACTCTTTGAATGAATGGCGTGTTATAAGTGCTGTGTACATTGTTAGCATTGTATAAATAACGGATGATGATAATATATTGCTAGCGTATTTGAGTCTGTAATGCAAGTTGGACGTTAAACAGCTATCTCACATACTCATGCAATGCACACATGATATGGGGTTGTTGGGGGTAATACTGTAATGTATGTTATGACTGCTTGTAGAACCCCCACCAGCCAAGTTATAGGGGAGATGTGATGAGCAGAAAAAAGATTTGCATGAAAAGGCCCTCTTGGCCCTTCTTGAAGGTGATACTTACCTTGGGTTCCCTTTACTAAATTGCAATAAATGTGATATTAGTATTCAATATCACTTCAGTCAATAGTAAGTGTTGCCAAAAATGATCAATTCTGAAACACATATAAATCTGTCTAGAATTGGGTTCATTCATTACTCTGATACAGATACACAATAAAAGCTTTGGATAGAAAATATTTGCTGTTTTCATAGATGTATAACGTATAGGATAGCTGAATATGACTTTTGAATTAACTTTTTTCCCTCTTGCAAATGCATGGAGAGATTCATCAGAAACTGATGCTGCCTTTGCTGCCTTTCCATCAGAAGTCAGCTTCAGCACCGACTGGCGTGAGATTTCAATGTGGAAGTCCTTTCCTGCCAGTGGCTGTCTCTTGCTAATATTTTTTATGTAAAGAATGCATATCAAAGCATTTAAAAAGTACTTTAAGATGCACTCTTTGTTGGCAGGGCTGTATGGGACATTAAGCTGTCCCTTTAAATTAATGAACGTTTAGAATGAAGAAAATGAATTGACTTGTCAAGTCCTTAAGAAATATGAAGATTGCCAAAGGGAAGAATACATTCACCTACTGCTGAAATACTAAATTATTGATTGTGTTTTCGTCGGATCAATATGCACAAGACGAGAATCACGTGGATCCTATGCATATGGTCTTGATAAATGTCTTTCCACGTTTAATATGCACCCATAAAACTTTACAGCTTGTAGATATGAAGCATAACATGAACATACAACAAAGCAATCAATATTAAAAGCAAACATGAGCTATTGTTATAATGATTTGGGATTGTGTGTTAGATTCTATGCTGCACTGGCAAGTAATGTAAAGTTGTTTAAATATATAATATATGTTTTGTTTTGTGATTCAGGCACCTAGTTGTCTAAAGAATAATTTAAAAGCAACTGATGGGGTCCCTTAATAATCTGAGGAATAATTTAAGAAAACTGAGAGAAAGACTTCATTACAATCTGTAGTACAGCACTACAAAAAGCATTGGTTATATATATATATATGTATAAATAAAATAAATAAGTAAATTGTTGTTAGCAATGTTCAGCACTAGTTCTGTATGATTATCACGCCGTGTAAAGCCTATGAAGCAGTTTTATTACCTCCCTGCTCCTGTCAGGCAAATAGGCTGATCTGTCAAATGCTTGAACCTGCTCCTGCGGGATGGGTGATGCCAAACCTGATCAGCTGAGCGGAGGCAAACCTGAAATAGAGAAAATCAAATGTCGGTCCAAGATGGCGGTCAAGAAAGGGCTGGCAACTTTTATCCAGCCAAGTGGCCCAGTAATACATAACACTGGGAAGCCATAAAAGAATAAAGGAGACAGTTGGGGTGTAACAGCTGCCTAAATGTATACTAGACACCCAGGCGGCTAAACGTGGAATTAAAAAGGAGCATTGCAAATGCTTCTAGCCGTGTCCCATTTTGCCATCATTTCCATGGCTGGGACTTACAGTAAATGACAGATGAAGACTTTTAGCAACATTCAGTCGATTGGTAGCTTAATTTAATACTTATTGCTTATTTATTCTCTCCATGAAACCTGATGAAAATCTACAAAATTACATGGTATTTCTTAGGAGAAATCTCTCCTTTTAAAGTTTCCCTACATGATCACAACAACAACAAAAAATAGTTTCTTACTAATAAGGAATCTAGCATTGACACAATGAGTACACAAACCTTTGTAGCGGACTTCATCTTCTTGGCATGATCAGGTCTGTCTATCGGGTGAGCGGTAGATGTCAGAGCTTGGACAATTTCATCAGGAACGTAGTCATTCTGCAGAGATGTTACAAAAGCCTTGGACTGTTCCAGCGCACCAGAATTCTCGTGCTTGTTGGGTAGCTCTAAGAAATAAAACACATCAACAAGGGATTCGACAAAATTACCATCAGTAAATCTTCCATTGCTAATTTATTTTGTCATAATATAAAAGCAAGGCACTCCTAAAGCTAACTGTGAAAGTTGGAATTACTCTTTACCCATCTCTACAAGGCATACTTTTTTACTATATCATGTTATATGTACTTGATTATAGAGGGAGGGAGGACAGTACCCATAAAAGTACATATTACGGAGCTAAATAGAGTATAAAAAGAGTATTCTTTGTTTTTGTCAGTGGAAAACTGGCCATCCCATAGGTAGTTACAAACCATATCTGACCAGGCATCCCATCCCCCGTAACTAAAGCAAATGCCCATATTAACAGCGAAACTGGCTTTAATATCCATTCACTATAATACTACACGCTTATACACACGCACACACTTTGTTTCTCTCTCCTCCACCTCACCCCTGACACTCTAGCTCCATACACTGACACATACGCTCACGTTAACATCATATACTAACACCCGCATGCTGCCATCAAATCCTAACGCACTAATTCAAACGCTAACATACACACACTATAACACAACATACTGACACACTAACATCATTGAGTAACAAATGCTAACACCATATAATAACACACACACTAATACCTGCACACATGCTAACATCATAGACCCACACACACACACACACTCCCTCTAACAGCAAACATTTACACACACAAGCACACTTTCACTCACCAACACCATACTCACTATAACAACATTAAAATATACATGCATGCGTGCATACATACACACTCTCCTTCTCCCATCAACACCACACACACACACACACACACACACACACACACACACACACACACACACACACACACACACACACACACACACACACACACACACACACACACACACACACACACACACACACACACACACACACACACACACACACACACACACACACACACACACACACACACACACACACACTGATTCCTATGATCACTGCAGCTTGCACAGCTCCCCCCTTTCTTCGCGCAGAGCCCTGTCTTCACTGCATCTCGCTCTCTATACCACCACATGCTGGGGGCCATCACCCGCCTTAGCGAGCCCCTTTCTCTGACTATAGAGAAGAGGCTGACCAAGCGTTGCAGAACTTGCTGTACGCGGGAGCTCGAATGCCTGGATTTGTCTGGTGCTGCTGTTTATACACATTTGTTTCCTGATACTCTTCAATATTTATTTTTGATTTATACAGCACCGTCATATCCCACAGCTTAGATATCAACGTTACATTGTTAGATTGCAAACACGAGATTTATAATAGCTCTTGTTATCGGGGTCACTTTAGAAAGGTGTTGGATTTCAAGGACCACCTCATTCGTTTGTGCTCTTTGCAGCTATTAAAATATAAACAGTTATAGTAGCAGCTTCAATGCAGTAAAAATAGTAGCTAAAAAATATCTGCTCCTCCCCCTTCTCTGTGTTTCATTCACTCACCTTACATTGACTTTAGGGCCAACTGTAAAGGTTCTAGGGACCCCCGGTAACATAGTGACCACCAATCCGACTTAAGGACGAGGAGGGGAGTCTGGTTTAAGCAGATCTGTCTCTTTTCCAATGTCTTACGTTCTGCACACTGTGTAAGCCTATGTCACTGTATTCACACAGTATGTCACATATATGTAATAAAATCCCACTATGCGTTAAGTTGCTGATTGTTATTGGTTGGTTGGGGCAGTCTTTGTAAGGTATGGCGAGGAGAACTAAATATCTCCAGATAAATGATGCTAACTGCCAACCCAAACCAAAGCTATAGAGTATTGGTCCATGATCAGTTACAGTTAAAAAGCGACTTTCTATACTTTATGTGTGCACTTCTGGCTTTGTTGGCTCACTGGGGTAAATGCTGTTAGTCCGCCCCAGACACCCACACTCTTCTTGTCAGTGTCATGGCAACCTTAGGTAAATCTGGTTCCACGTCATCAGTAATATAAGCCCACTGACTGCATTAAATGGAGCCCTAATTAATTCATATGACACCCATACCTGACATTTCCTCCCCAAAGGGCACCAGGCTGCGGCTTCCCATCATTCTCCTTCCTGCGGTCCTGGGTGCGACTGGAGGCGAAGGAATGTCAGTCAGGGACATGGCGCACTCCTACAACTCCCAGCAGGAATGGCGCTCACAACTCTCACATCTCCTGCCGCCCGTGTGCGGTAAACTTACCCCCGGGAGTCTGCAAACAGCCCCGTGCCCCCTGTACATATAATAAATACACCAGGGGGTTTACTAACTTCCTGCCCTGTCCTAAAACAAAGACGCCGTGTCTGTCACCATGACAACAGGCTACCCGTGGCAACCAGTGACAGAACGACAACAAGCATGACAGAGAAGGCGGAGCGGAATAATTCTGTTCTACCAATGACAGGCGATAAACAGAACACATGTTCATTCTATCATTGTATATATAATCGGGGTTTGATGTGAATTAAAGCGTTTTCAGTTAGTATCAGGCTAAATGACAATGAAAAAAGTATGTTCAATTATTTCAAGAAAAGCATTTATTGAAGAAAAATCACGGGAGAGACACGGGGAGGGGGTGGATCGTGGGTCCCGGTATGAGGAAGCGGGAAGTATTCGGTTTCCGCTCGCACCCATCAGCCCAAATATACCTCTGACCCGGGAGCTCGCAGTGTTAGCGTTTCCCTTAAACAATATGAGGCTCCAATACGAGACAGTCTACTGGTCGTTATGACGTCATAACTCAACCTTTACCCATAGTAGCGCTTACAGAGGGACACGCGGAACTATGTAAGAATAAGAACAGTCCCTCTTTATGACTAAATCCGTCATTGCTCCTCTGATGCCCTCTATTCCATCATCTTCGAATGCTTGGTAGCTAGGAGCGTCTCAGCATTCCACAGCCCTCAAAGTCACAGTATGAGCAGAAGCAGCAGGAAATGGAGTTATACATTAAACTCTGTACATTAAAGGACATTATTGCTGTTCTAGAATACTTATAGATAAGTCACCAAGTAAACCCCGACCCTAGCCGCGACCCCTAAATATACCCATTCAATATGTTAACAAGCATGCAAAAAATAACCAGGCAGTTTCTTGCATTGAGACAAAAAAACTTTAATATCGTTGGTGTTAACAGAATTACAAAAATCGTGATTTTACCAAGTTTAACCCAAGTAAAAAAAAACAAACAAAAACTAAATGGCCATGTATCCCGATGCACAACCCATTAGAAATATATTCATACGGTGAACGGCAGGTCATTTTTCACATTAAATCACGTTATCCAATAACAAAATTAAACATTTTAAAAAAGGTCAAATTACAACAAAAAGAATAATGAATGAATGAATGTGTTTGTGCATTGTTACGTTTGACCAGCAGAGGGAGCTCTGCTCAAACCAAGTGTCTGGCTCAGATTCATAAATTCCAAAAATACATTATAAAAATTAAAGTTGTTCTTTACAGATAACTTTTTCCCGCTTTATAGTACAGTTTTAACATGAGTGAAATATGCGATACAGTAAAATTGCCAGCAAATATTTATTTTACACTGATTGCAACATATATTTAAATATGTAATCTCCATGTTTTACACATACAATGCATTTAGAGGACGGAATATACAAAAAAAAATACAAAAGATATTGAGACTAGCAGTGCCAGCCCACCAGTATTTTCAAAGCTACACAAAGGCAACATTTTTTTACCCCCCTCACAGCAATTTTTTTTTATTTCTAAACATCAATTCTGGTGCAAAATGGAAAAAGTGGTGCAATCACTACAGCAACAAGTTAAATGTCACTGCTATACATGTGGTAGATAAACATGTATAAAGAACAGAGCTAAGGTTAATGGCTAATGTATATAATGGCTAACAGCCAGATGAGTAGTCCATCAGGTTTCTGGTTGTGAAATGCACCTATTGCTCTTATCCATACAGCAGGGCACAGTCATCATAATGAGTCAGTACGGGGCTGATCCACTTTAGAGCATCAGGGACATCTGCTGTTATGCTATAATTCCCATGTTTAATTGCTAGACAAATATTGTTTTGCCACCTCAGCTTGATGAACAAAAGGTTAGACGTTTAAACCTATCCCATCACGGAACTAAGCAATATGCTGCAAAATTGGATGCTTTTTTTGAATCACCATAGAAACCAATTGCATCATCTAATCACCAAAACATTTTGTTAGTTGCTATGGTGGTCAATTTCCAAAATTTGCACCAAAATTCCTTTTTTTGTTATTTATCATATAACCCCCCTATATCTACGAGGCTTGTGAGGGTCACTAGTAGCATGCTGTGCTTCCAAATCAGAACACTATCGAGTCTCTGCATATAAAGCTCTCATCATTCCTTCATTGTCTCATCACGGTGCAATTGTTTGGCCAGTGATTTCAATGACCAGAATAAGTTAAAAAATATAAATCAAAATACATAGTTATCCCTTATCATCTAAGTTTTCCGTCTCTAGTAAACAAAATTAAAGAAAAGTGGAGACCCTTTCGAAAGCCAAGGCGTGGTTTCCGGACTGGATTGGCCAAACCGACCCTGGCACTTTAAGAGCTTTTGCAGCAAGCAGCGCCTCTGGAATAAGCATGGACGTGGAGAAAGGCAGGTCTGATGCGCTGGTGGCTGTTGGCCCATCAGGCGTGTGCCTACGTGCCCAATAGCCCATGAAGGCCGAAATGAGCATCACATTTTAACCCATTGCTCGCCCTCTTTCTCCCGGTCATGTCATTCGAACATCTATAGGCAAAAATACATCGTCCTTAATGAAAGCAAGTATAACTATAAAAAGTGTTTTAACAGCCAACATGATTTTCTCTTAGGATAACAAGAAACATTAGTGACCGTCTACACATTCATGCGCGGGCTCCGCGGACCTTTTTTGCCTCGTGCAAGTTAGTTAAGAGATTGGCTGGACACAAAAGTAATTAAAATGAAAATGGGTGGACATGTAAGAAATAGATACCTTTCAAACAATATAGGTGAAACAAAAAAAAAAATGCACACTTATGCTCCCTTATTATAAATGATCATTCATTAGCTACCAATGAATCTCAATTCGATACAAAGGTTTGCACGTAACCCTTTGACCACCATAAGGATGCTTTTACTTTGTGTGGTCTCTTACATTCAAAAGGTGTTTAGCTCACACCTTTAAAACATTTTTTATAGGATTTAGGTATAATAATTTATACCAAGCTACTGGTAATACGATGCAACTCAAACAACTAAAAAAGTAGTTTTTTTTTTGTTTTTTTTTTTTAAGCACAAACATTGAAATTCTTTGGCAGTTGAAGGAGCGGGATGAAAGAGTGTAGCCACGTTCATTATTGCTTTGTAACGCAGCGCATTTAATCTCACTGTAGAATTCTTTTATCCATGGATTTTGGAATGCTACAAGCATAGTCTAGTGAAGCCCAGGCTCTCTGCTCCCACCGATCGCTTCCACTTCCCTGGGTACAGATTTACATTCAAACCGCATTCAATAGTCTTCAGATATCCACAAGACAAATGTCCTGATGTGTTTAACCGTAAAAACATACGCGGAAAAGTATTTGTTAATGCCAGCACTTTCAGAGAGAGTCGAAAGTTATAGAATAGTCTCAGAAAAAGGAAAAGAAATTGTCATTTTAGATTGTTCCGAGGTGGCCGATACGATGAGTTGACCCAAAGCAAATACATTATACAAACTGAAGCTCATGATTCCTTTAACAAAACCGGTAGTCACCGACTACATTCCCTCCCTCTTCTTCTGGTGAATTAGTACCGGGTCCAGTTCAAGGGTGTTGACTAGTTTGATTTAAATGTAACAAGGCTCTAAACCATATGGCCACACAAGTCGTCATCTGAGCAGGTGCACAATATTTCTAGCCTTCAAAACGAAGTTGACAGGTCCAAGAACGTGGTGTCAAATAATCCAGAAAGGCTGGCTGTAAAACAGGGAAAACGAAGCAATTAGCTGAGAAGTAAAGCTCTCATCTTAAACAGGAAGCCCAGAACATGTTTGCATTACAAGTTTTTGGTTTTTGCATAATGTTTTCAGCTGCAGGCTTATTAACCATTTGTATGTGTTCTAGCTCTGTTATTTCAGCCCAATCTAGCAAACACCCTGACGTCTCACCAGTCTTAATCAGCCTTTATTAAGAAATGGTGAAGTGAGAACCATGAGTCTCCCGCCACCTCTGGCTTTAGTGAATAAGCTAAACTAATGACAGTCTATAGAGGAAAATAATTTCCTTGTACGAACAGCACTTCATCACTGCTATAAAGAATCAGCTCATTGTGGCATTGAAGTGGGACAGTCACTCAAAACATCACGCGACTGACATGCAGTCTTCACGTTTATAGAGAACGGTTAAAGATAATACAATATTAGATAAAAGTGGAAGTACTGTATCCAGCACTGTATTTAATGCTTCACATGGAGCTTCTCCCTCTAATGGTATATATTATGTAGCCAAAATCATTATTAAAGTACACGGTAGATGAATACTTACATTGCTGAGTGGGCAGTGGCGTTGGGCATACCACTCCTGTGAATATAGACAGAGGAGGACACCCTGACCCAAAAACAGAGATGTCCACATCACCACATTCCAAATTGGACCTTTCCGACGGTCATGGAGAATGAAGTTAAAAAGCACTGAAATGAAGAAAAAATAAAATAAAAAGTTTTTTTAGGGTTTGTTCAAATGACAGATTCATTCATACACATCTTTAGCATTTTTACTGTCAAATCAGGCTAATCCCACCGTTTCTATACTATAACAGTCCAACTACACCATCGATCAGCAGAAACAACTCTGTCATGTTTAACTGCTACACAGTAACGGGAATTCAGTAGAAAAATAATTAAATAAAATAAAAAAAAACGTACTGGTGGTTTCAACTGGGAGCAAAAAGAAAAACATATTTGTGGAGAAGGGAGTAAATCTGCCAAATGTTAGGCCAATAATAACCTGATTTCTGGCGAACAATATGAAGTCTTCCCACAGATTTGAGTGAACTTGCACAGCCACAAAAACATAATTCAGAAGCAAAACACAAAAACAAAATAAAAATAATGTATTTTTACTTACTGCCAAAGCACATGAACAGGATAAAAAGAACTGGATAGAAGAAACCAAAGCATATCCCAAGCGCATACTCATGAACCACAGCCGAGACGGTGAAGACAGACAGCATGGCTGCCGCTTTGAACTTCTTGCCAAAAAACTTGAAGAAAAATATTTATATTAATTACCAAACATTAAAGAAACTGTACACAACTGCCGATGTGTCCATCAGATTAAATATATTGGTGATATTTAAACATTGACCTCATGGAAGCTTTTTTTTTTTTTTTTTATCTAATCAATTTCCTGTCCTGGAGTTCTCTCGCTTTTCCTCAGGAATGGAGAGGAATAACCATGCATGTTCTGTGAACAGGACATTTACGCAGTTGATCCCATGCTACATGCATTCGGAGCGATTTTATGTAATTGTGCCTAACTTAAAAATGTAGGATTCCGAAAAGGGACAGACCCCGCTCAATCACAGCCACCGCCGTGCAGATCTAAGAAGCTGTGTGCTTTAGCGAAAATACACTCCTATACGTCGTGATCTTAGCAGAACGTTATGAAGGATGCATGATTTCATTTAGATGTCATTTGCACACAAACATTGGATTGGCATTCTCACCCAGAGGAAATCCCGGTAGGCATAGTAATACAGCCAGTCATGCACCACCACGTTCCAGGTCCGATAATAATTGGCAAACGAGGTTGAATTCCACCAATCCTATAATTGAAAAAAATGCATTTATTGTTATTGTTATTATTATTAAAAAAACATGCATTCAAAAAGAGGCCGCATAGAAGAGCATTGCTAGTCACATTATTTTCTGAGCTGTTACACATTCTGGTGTATCAATAAATAAAGAGCATGAAGGCCAAAAATGGGGTCCTTTTCATCCCAGAATAAAACAGTTATTGTACTGCGGCTGTTATAATAAAGCACAGAGTGGGCATACATAGGTTTTTATACAAATAGTCAGTGCCAGTGGTTTTGTCTGTATGCCCTGACCAAGTCTTGAATGCAGTTATAACTAAATAAAAACTAAAGCATCTCAGTTTCAAATATCCTTCAAAACACTAAACTGCCCCCCCCCCCCAAGGCAGGAGACACATAAAGACGAAGTCTTACCTTATAAAACATACGGTCTGCAAACCGCAGCATCTCCGCAAAGGCATTCAGCCAGCAGTGCAGGAAAGCGAAAAAGGCCAAAAACAGTATAAGCACACCTACAATTCACACGGGAGAAAGGAGCGATCAGTCATAGAGTGACAACATACAAATACACTATGTCACCGAAAGTGTGTGGGCATCCCTCCTAATTACTGAGTTTAGGTGTTTCAGCCCTACCTATTGCGAACAGGTGTATAAAATCCAGCACATAGGCAGCCGTCTCCAAAGAACATCGGCAGTGAAATGGGTTGTACTAAAGAACTCAGTGACTGCACTGCCATGTGCCCGTGTGTACATAGCAAGGTCCATAGAGACGGGCTTAAATGGTGTGGAGGTACTCAAATGGCCTGAACAGAGCCCTGACCTCAACCCCACTGAATACTTTAGGGATGAATTTTAATGCAGATTGTGAGTTAGGCTCTCATCCAACATCAGTGCCTCACCTCACAAATTCTGTTTTGGCTAAACGGACACAAATTCACACAGACACACTTCCAAAACCTGGTGGGAACCTTCCCAGAAGAGTAAAGGCTGTTATATGTGCATATTAATGCCCACGGTTTTGGAATGGGATATCCAACAGGCTCATATAGGTGTGATGGTCAGGTGTCTGCATACTTTTGGCCAGTGTACATAAACAGGCTACAGCAATTACCTGGGAGAATGCAGTTGAAGATACAGAGAACAAAGACACGCAGGCTAAACGGCTCCTGGCTGATGTTGCGGAAAAGCGGGATACAGAGACGGACGAAAACGTAATAGACGTAGAAGAGGCAGCCAAGCACCTGCGGGAGAATGCACAGAAAGGAAAATGAGTAGTCAATATAATCTTATAATTACACGGCAGAAATCCTGGGACTTCCTCAGCACTTCCGATAAAATATTTTTTTGCAGGAGCATCACTAATTTGACTCTTCAGTCTTGCAATTCAAATGCTGGGCACATATGGTTAGAGCAACATGTGCACGATACACAAATCGTAATATGGGGCCCATCATGTATTACTTGAGGCATGCATAGGGCTTTTTTGTGTGTGGGGGGTGCCTTCTTCCACCATTTACTAATGTAACAAAATAGATCAATAATGTAAACCTCTTTCTTATTCCTTAAACATGTCTGGGGACACTCAGACTTGGCTCCAAGTCTCAAGGTGTCTGGTTTAGAGCTGAAACAACGAATCGATAAAATCGATAATCGATAACGGAAATCGTTGCCGACGATTTCCGTTATCGATTAATCGAGTGATCGATTCGTTGTTGGAGCACTCGGCTCCTTTTACTTACCTCCGCGAGCGTTCCCCGCTTCTGCTACACGCTCTGCAGTCTCCGCCTTCTTTTAGCTACGTGACGGATGTGACGTGTTCCGGAGGTAAGTATTCTTCATGTCTATGTGCACGGATCGCACAGAGCCACTCGCACAGAGCGAATCGCTCTGTGCGAGTGGCTCCACTCGCACAGAGCGGTTCGCTCTGTGCGAGTGGCTCCACTCGCACAGAGCGGTTCGCTCTGTGCGAGTGGCTCCACTCGCACAGAGCGGTTCGCTCTGTGCGAGTGGCTCCACTCGCACAGAGCGGTTCGCTCTGTGCGAGTGGCTCCACTCGCACAGAGCGGTTCGCTCTGTGCGAGTGGCTCCACTCGCACAGAGCGGTTCGCTCTGTGCGAGTGGCTCCACTCGCACAGAGCGGTTCGCTCTGTGCGAGTGGCTCCACTCGCACAGAGCGGTTCGCTCTGTGCGAGTGGCTCCATTCGCACAGAGCGGTTCGCTCTGTGCGAGTGGCTCCATTCGCACAGAGCGGTTCGCTCTGTGCGAGTGGCTCCATTCGCACAGAGCGGTTCGCTCTGTGCGAGTGGCTCCATTCGCACAGAGCGGTTCGCTCTGTGCGAGTGGCTCCATTCGCACAGAGCGATTCGCGGGGGTGGGGGTCCACGGCGGGGTGGGAGTGGGGTTTCAGGGGATGCAGGGCAGGGTGTGAGTGTGGGTGCAGGGCAGAGTGGGGGTGGGGGTGCAGGGCAGAGTGGGGGTGGAGGGCAGGAGACTGGGTGCAGGGCAGAGTGGGGGTGGGGATGCAGGGTGTGAGTGTGGGTGCAGAGCAGAGTGGGAGACTGGGTGCAGGGCAGAGTGGGGGTGGGGATGCAGGGCAGGGTGTGAGTGTGGGTGCAGGGCAGAGTGGGTGCAGGGCAGAGTGGGTGCAGGGCAGAGTGTGAGTGTGGGGGCAGGGCAGAATGTGGGGGCAGGGCTGGGGGCAGGGCAGAGTTGGAGACTGGGTGCAGGGGCACAGTGCAAAGTGCTGGGTGCAAAGTGCCAGGGCTGGGTGCAAAGTGCTGGGTGCAAAGTGCCAGGGCTGGGGCAAAGTGCTGGGCGCAAAGTGCTGAGTGCTGGGTACAAAGTGCTGGGTGCAAAGTGCAAAGTGCTGGTGCAAAGTGCTGGGTGCAAAGTGCTGGATGCAAAGTGCCAGGGCTGGGGCAAAGTGCTGGGTGCTGAGTGCTGGGTACAAAGTGCTGGGTGCAAAGTGCCAGGGCTGGGTGCAAAGTGCAAAGTGCTGGTGCAAAGTGCTGAATGCTGGGTGCAAAGTGCTGGATGCAAAGTGCCAGGGCTGGGGCAAAGTGCTGGGTGCAAAGTGCCAGGGCTGGGTGCAAAGTGCTGGGTGCAAAGTGCAAAGTGCTGGGGCAAAGTTTCTTGAACAGTAATAGTCCACCTCTTTTCAGAATGTTTGGGGTTATTTTGTTTCATAAATATTGTGTTTGGGTTCTTGTACTTTGAAAATATTGTTTTTTATTACATCATAACAAAATAAGAATGTTAATGTAAATTTTAAGTTGTTTTTTAACATCCAGTTCATTAAATTCTTTTAAATAAACGAAAAATTTGCATATTGTTTTTTTTTATCCGATTAATCGATTAATCGAAAAAATAATCGGCCAACTAATCGATTATTAAAATAATCGTTAGTTGCAGCCCTAGTCTGGTTGACATTTTCATGGCTTTCTTAATATTTCCTAAATAGGCAGATGACTTCCCACTTTGTCTTTGGGATATTCAATCCCTGTTTGCAAAGAAAGCTCTTTAAAATTAAAATTTCCTGCAGTATAGGGATAAAGCCTTGTATACTAGTCAAAAAAGCAACAACTAGGATGCTTGAATATCTTGAAGACAAAAAGGAGGACGTCTTTAAAAGTAATAGTTTTCATACTGACTGTCCGTCTTTACAATGGAATCTTAAAGTTGGATCATTAAGAAAGTAGGTCATAAAAAGTGCAGTGATTTTAGATTTAAAATAAATGGTCTGAACATTTACAGTTACAGGCATTTTGTCTCTTTTTCCTGACTGAGGAAGACGTTGACCTAAAAAACCGAGTTAGAAATGGCCAGTTGGGTGCATATACTATATAGTGCCATAAAAACAAATGCATCCAATCTCAAACGCCGCAGTAATGTAACCACATATCTCAATGTAGAAAAGTGTTTTTTTTTTATATTAGCTGTGCAGATATATCCATGCAGCTAATTAATGAATAAGAATCATAACATACCTGTGCAAATTTAGTAACAACATATCCCCATCTAATAGTTGGGGTCCTAATAATAAAAAAATAAAAAAAAAGACATAAGAATGGCATACACAATATTTGACACGATTTCTAATAAAAAATAAAATACTTATGATATAAAACAGCCGGCAATCATCCAACCATCTAACATCTGCTGGAAGGATGTTCCACTATTCTGCCACCATCTCAGTGAAGTCAATGTTCCTTTGCCTTTTTAAAATATGACCTCTTGGACTAGCACTTATCTTGTCATTTGTTGGATCCCTTTTTATATTTAAATGTTTCTATCATATGCTTCTCTCCTCCAAGCTATACAGCCATTCCCTGAACTTTGTCCAGAATATCTATATCCTTCTGGAGGACTGTACAGAATACTTTAGGTGCTACCTTTACATCCCCAAAAATAGCTGCTACAAATTCCAAGTCAGTAATCCTAATAACATACTTGCCTTGAATATTTATGTCCCAAGTGTTACTTTAACCTTTTAACACAGCCATTTTATAAATTGTTAGCCATTTGGCACATTGACTTATTTTCCAAAACCAGAACTGCAGCTATTTACTGTACCTTGGATAACTGTCACGGTATATCAGCGTGGGAATAAACAAGAAATATAAGTACTGCGTTACTTGAGGCACTGGAACAACAGCTGAAAAGAAGGGAAGAGAGAAAAATAATCTATAAAACTTTCTAAAGAATCACAGCAGGGGGGGGGGTTACCAATCCCATGTAATCTAGAGTCCATGCATGTTAAAGAGACATACTAAAATTAATAGACTGTCAGTATTTGCACCGTTCACCAGCAATGCCTTAAGGGTTTCCACTACTTGTAAGATAAAGGTCTAAAACTTTTTTTTTTTTTTTGCATTTTTAATGCACATGCAGACAACTAGGTTTGCTACTGGCACCATCTTGCAATTTACACATTTAGTTAGTTCAATAAAACATTTTGAAGCTGAAACAATAAACAAGCAACATCATCGGTATTGAACACCCTACATGGAATTTATTCAGAATAATGTTAAGATTCCAGTTGACAATGTGGGAGACCACAGGAAGTCTGACATGACTTTTTACTCACAAGATTTCTCCTTAGTGAATGAAAAGACACGAGGAACATTCTCTCTAATGAATGAATGTGCCTTCATAATAAGCCGGACCTGGGGGGAAAAGAACAGATGTCAATGTACATGCATGAGATTGAGATCTTCTCTTCAATCACATGGACTTGAGGCTCGCCAGACCCACCTGTTCAAGAATGACAATAAACCGGGAAGCAGGGGGTAGATTGTACTGCACAACGATGTATGCTGGACCAAACCCCAGGCACATCTGAAAAAGCATGAAAAGTGACCCAAAAACAAGGGACCGGATACTGCGATGATACGATGCCCTGTAGCCCCGAGCCCACGTGTTAAAGAGGGCATAAGGCACAATCAAGGTGCTCAAGAACATGCACAGCCAGGAGCAGACTACGACTGGGAACTTGCCAAAAGCGTAGACCAGGAGATCAAATTCCAAAACCAACCTGCACGTGGAAAAAAACACAAAAAAATTGTCTAAGAAGCAAACAGCATTTTATGATACAGCAAAAATTCTGGTTTGTACTATACATTATATGACTAAAAGAATGTGGACACTCCTCCTATATCTTTAGCTTCAGCCACATCCATTGCCAACAAGCACATAGGCAGCCATCTCCATAGACAAACCTTGGCAGTAGAAGGGGTCGTACTGAAGAGCTCAATTACTTTTAACGTAGCTCTGTCGTAGGATGCCGCCTTTTACACAAGCCAATTTGTAACATTTCTGCCCTAATCCACTAAGTGCTATTGTTTTGAAGCGAAAAAGTCTAGGAGTAACAGCTTGGCCACAAAGCAGAAGACCACACTCACTCACGGAGTGCAGCCGCTGAGTGCTCAAGTGTGTTGAGAGTAAAAAAAAAAAACAAAAAAAAACGCTTGGAACTCTATAAAGAGTGATGCTACAGAGGAAAAAAAAAAAAAAGACCACCTCTGGAAGCAACATGAGCACAAGTATGTCTAATAGAAACAGAAATGACAGAACAGTAAAACCACATGAGAGCGAGAACTAAAAAAAAGACAAAATAGTAAAAACAAAGAAAAGCAAGTGCTGAAAAACTGCTATTTCGCATGACATTTACTACTGTCTTTAAATATTAAATTAACCAGATTAAAAATAGAACCGCTAAATCACATTTGGAGTTTTATCCACAGTCTAGATTGAAGGATAAACCCATCAAGGACAGCTGAAAAGCAAAACAAACACTAGTCAAAGGACATGTCCAGCACAAAACGTTACACAAGGTTACATTCTCAATGCAACATGTCAAGAACAAGGCTATTTATACAAAAACAGGAAACAGATCACATTGCTTAAAAGGGGAACTACCCCCACCATGACATAAAGCATAACGCAACTAATTTAATAAAAACTACCTATTAATTGTCCTTTTTATATTACCATAAACTTGATTCTTCTTAGATATTTAGTTTATAAAAGTAGGAAAAAAAGGCAGACCTAGCTTTATCTGATCAATATCCTGTCCTGAAATGATCTCCTTACAAGGATATCTTGGACAATTACTGTGCTCTAAGCATATTAACAATAAGCATATTAACAAAGACATGGAGTGTGTGCAGGTTGACTTCTAGCATGACATTACTTATTTGCACACGGTCAAATCATTCCTGGTATCTGCTCACCTGCCCTGGTCGATGCAATCCACAACGAGTGTGCTAAGGATGAAGAGTATCAGCAGAGCAATGAACATATGGTAGATGGTTCGGATGTGATTTACTTCAAAGAGCTCACTGGGAAAACAAAAGAAAAACTATCAGAGCTAGCAATTTTATTCACAGCTACTAAATACTGCTTTGAATTGTGTTGATCAGAATTGTCATTTTTATCAGAAAACCTGACGTGCATACTTACTCCAAGAGAGAACGCCTTGAAATAAAAAGTTTCCCATGTTCAGGAGGTGGCCTCAGTCCCCTGGAAGGAAAACAAAATGCGAGGAATAAACCAGTGCAAGCAGAATGGCCACCCCTTAAAATATTCCAAAGGGATCTGGAAATGGTTCATGTTAAATTTAACCAACTAACTGCTTGTATTGGCTTCCTGAAAAATCTGATTCTCACAACAGTTTAGGTATTTAGTTCACATTCCATCTACCAGAGAGGCTGATGGTAGAAATGGATCTAGACATCTAGATACATTCCAGAGATGTCAAGTTTCCTGCTTAAAGTCACTTAAAAATACAGGTACGGTTGATAGTCAATGTCTTAGAGTTTGCCGAATTACTCACACTTCTTGTTCTCTGAAAGAAAAAAAACTATGTTCCTGCTCAGTTCTCCCTGGTCCTGTCTGCAGAAACCAGTCTACAGAACCGGCTGGGTCCATATCTCACAATCTCATCCAGATCGTTCAGTGAGGACCCGATCTTACAGACACAGCCGGCTGGTTTCTGCATATGAGGTTGGAGACAAGCCTTCACGTGAAAGTAAAGAGTTTCTTCTCGTTTAGTAACTCTTAAGTGAACAATTCTGTAGCCTTGCTTTTAATTTAAGCTTTATTTGTATTATTTTCTGAAGATAGGCGATACCCTTAAAGACATTCTTAGTAACACAAACGGTCTTATTACCGGGTTTTATGGCCGTCCTTCTCGGCACTTCCAGAACACAGGTTAGATGATGCAGTCGTGCTTTCTAGAACAGTTGATTCTTCTATTAAGTTGTTTACAAATTCATTAAAGTGAATGTCCACTTCCTTCATCAACTCTGTCTTGAGAAGCTAACAGATACAACAGACAAGGCTTTCAAAAAAACATTTTTCATTCCATTTCTTTAAGAATATTATAATGACACACACCATTAATACAGATAAGACAAGTGGCAGAAGCTTGATCCATACGATACTGGATTGTTTAAGCGTTGTAGGTGATCGACATTAATGAATTGCGTTTCACAATCTTTAAAATGTTAATTTTGCCCTCTGCAAATGTATATATTAATATATGCATACATCCACTCCCCAGCAAACAATACATTCGGGGGGGCATTACATTCTATGCATTCAGTACATTGCACATGTCTCCATCAATAATTAAGATAAAAATTAGATACCTAGATGGTGTATTGCATTTAATCATTCAACCTTCCTTGGTTTCGCTAATCCTCATGCACGGCCTTTACTTTTAACTATGTCAGTAGACTGTTATCTGATCTTATACTAGATAAAGACATTTGATTAGCCAAGTGATTAAAAGATAAATGTAAACCCATATTACCTTCCTCCTTCTAGGTGAATGTGCTTGTATTAGTCTGGAGCCTGTTTTACTCACACATCTCTAAAGTAAATCATTCTCACACTGCGGTCCCCACGTTTAAAAGAAGGCTAGATGTTTTTGCAGAAAATCTTCATGAATAGAAGAAAAATAGAGGAGGACGACACAGGAGCTGTTTTCCCACTTAAACTATGTACTCAACTTATTGAGTATTAATTAAAATTAAAGAAGGAACAGAGTGAGATCCCTGGTGGTCCAATATCTTCTTGAAGTGGTCCACAGCCCATATCGTACATCAACAAAATAATATAGCAGGCAGAGTGAGAAAGGTCATTAAAAAATGAAACATTAATTTTGATCTAAAAAAAAAATGTGAACGAAAGACACTTGTGTCCCTTTATTTGTAATAAGTAAACATCCTGGTAAGGAATACGTTAAGGAGTTAAACTGGTAGCAGTTTCTACCTCTGCTTTCCTCTTCAGCTCCATTTTCTTGCTGATCACGTGTTCCAGATCCGTAAGTCCTAAAAGTAAAAAAAAAAATAAAAAAAATTATACACATATCAGGTCGTGCTGCACCGAAAGTAAACAATGGAGAAGTAGACAGAGAACAGGACATTTAGAGATTCAGCCGCTTCAAGCTTTGTAAACAGAAACTTAACACACAATCCTTGCTCAGTGAAGGCCAAACTGTACCAAGAGCCAAAGCCATTGACAGAGCTATTTTTAATGTGATACATGTTCACTAATGTAAGAACAGGGATGTTATTTTAGGATTACTCTTTTGAGGGCTCCAGAACTGCTCCTTAGAAATAACATTTAGAATTTCTCCAAAGAACTATCAACGAAGGGTACATTATGTGATCAGCCTGTCCCGTTTTTGGTAGATCTAAACATCAGGCTTGCTTCTGGTAGCAGGGTCAGGATTAGAAGTTCTCAATGCCCTCAGTAAGTAAGCTCTTACAGGGGTAAACAAATCTAGAATTAATTGCCCTCCAACAATTCAGTGGCAAAAAGTCCGGGTAAAAAACCCAAAGATTCTCAGTTCTGTACGTTAAAAGACAGCAGAAAATTTCTCACAAACCAACACACTGGGATTGCAACTGAGATACAGCCTCAACTCTTATCTATGTTTCTTGTTGGGCAGGAACAGAGTGAAACGCATCATTGAGACTGAAAGTCCTTGTAAAACAAAGCATGTCGTTCACAAGATACAAATTGTGATCTTAAAGTAAAAGAAATTCCACCGCGGCCCCTGGTAAACACACCGAACCATCACGTGCTTCTATGTGCTTGACTTCTTTGCACGGCAGCTTCTGTACTTTCCAGTTTCTGGTTTTTTATTAGGTTTAATTTGATTTACACAGACTTTCCCCAGGGTCCGTTCTCACAAGTCCTCGGGTCCAGTGACTGAGGGTAGGTGAGAAAGGTGTCCAAGCCCCATTAATCCCTGCATTTGTAGATCTGTACCGGGAGGGGAGCAGATGAGGAATCACTCCGGAAGCACATTACTTTCTACTTCCTTAACACTAGTGATGTGTCAATCAAGAGAAGAAACAAAACCCAGAATATTTCTGAAAACCACATAAAGAGAACTATTATACATGCCGGACAATATGTGTTCTAGGGGTTCCTTAAATCAAACAGAGCATAACTGCTGTGATAATTCTCTTATAGCAGTTCCAGAAGCAATGCATTAGCATATAATGTATATTAGCAACTTCTACTTCTTCCAAATATATTTCTTGGCTCTTGCAAGCACTATCTATGTTTGTAATGACAACAACATGACAAAGTAACATCTATTATGTTTTCTACTCGTATATATGCTATACGGTTTTCCACATCTGTGTGGGAAGTAACAATTGGGTCTTGCTTGCAGTAATATACTAATTCTATCTAGCATTGATTAGTTTAGTGACAAAGTAAAGTGAGTTTCAATACCCTCTGGTAATCTGGATCTGTGCCATTTTAAATAGACCAACAGACATAGTAAAGCGTTGCAATCAGAAAACAGACCCACAAACAAAATACACTTGGAATTTTAACTTCTGCGGCCTCCGACCCCCAGCAGCAAAGTCCAATAGAAGGTTTTTGTGGGCACCGTGCCTGTAGGCAGAATGCTTCATTTTGAGATGACTTTTAATGTCTATAGCTCGAGGACACAAAGGGTTAATAGACATATGTATTCCACTAGCCATTCCATCTTGGGCTCCATTAAGTAAATATTAGGAGGTACACAAGAGTTTCTCAGTACAAGGAACACTTACGTCACCTGGCAGCTCCGGTGAGAGACAGCTTATGTTTCGATTTAGGAAGTTACAAGGCACAGGCAAGAATTAAATGGGCGATACTGGAGAGCCATTTAAAAGGATTTAAAAATAAATATATGTATCCATAGTAGGGTATGGATCAGCTGAAAGAAGAAAAAAAAAAGAAAACCTAGAGGTTTTTAGATGAACGTCAAGAAGGTAACATCGCCAGAGTTTAATCAGATAAGTTAATCTCTGGCCGTTCCTCTACTGAAACAGACAAAAGGAGTCGTGTCCATGTTCCTTCCGTGTGTGTCATGTGAAACTTCTGCTGTGACAGCAATAACACCCACGGCATGAGTGCACAAGTATTGACGTGTTCCTGCAGCACGGCAGTGAAGAAACACAAGTGCTCCTCATGGAATCTCATTGCATCAGTGACTCAACACTGAGCTTGAACAAAGGCCACGTCTTTTGTGACATGACACAGTATGCAACGAAGGCAAGAAGATCATCTCTGTGCTGCATAGACTGTTCTTACACAATCTTTAAAATAGATCATGTGTTTTATATCCATAATAAAAGTTGATATCACTATTATACACTCGTCTACTGGAAAACAGGAGTTACAAAACCTAGGTTTAACCTGAACTAGATATGTGACATGGGATGAATGTCTCACAACAGAGGTTCCTTCTTGCTGTGGGAGAACATTTTGTTAAAAATATAAAAAATAAATAAAAAATCTGCATTTAGTGGCAATCCATGGCATAACCCACAGAAGGTCTGTTATTTGGTATGAAACATGAGTTTTACAGTCCTGTATTATCTCAAAAAGAAAGATCATAAAAACACAAGTTAAAGTCATAAATTTGTTTTACCTGAACTTGCTGCGGTCAATTTATGCCGGCAAAAAAGTAAACAGGGCACAGTATTTAACTTACTCACTCAATCGAGGAAACCATCAGTAGCCTCGGTTAATAATTTGGAAATTATATACGGTATTTTTTTTTTTTCTCTCCCCGTCTATGATATTGGCAGGTAAATGAAAGTGGCAACAACCTAAACATAGCACTTTATCTTAACATTGTATCAGAAGCACACTAGTCATGCCCGGACAATGATCACACTTTACAACATTTTTGGATGGATTTACCATAAGAAAATAAATGTTTTAAAAGGCCAATTTAGTAAAACCTGAGACAACATCAGAGTTTTTGACACAGATTCCAAACAAAGCCCTGATCTACTTCATATGCAAAACTATTCCCACTAACGTAATCAATCATCTGTTATTTCTAAGGGCTTTGAGTCAGGGTCTTCAGCTGGCAGGTCGCTGAAGGTCAAATTGATCTCATCTGTTGCTCAATGTGATGAAACAATGAAGAAAGAAAAGGACTCCAGACTTCGGAAGATGACGGGGTATAAGCGACTCATATTCACATGACTGTGAGACGGATGGAAAACAAAAATCCTTACAAAAATACAACTGTTTCTATTAATAGTCTCCATGTCTGCTCCATAAGGGCAGAACCAATTTAGGAGTTAAGATGTACAGAAGAAGGAGGAAAAAAAAACAAAAACATTTTTAACCCCAGTATTTCTTAGAAACAGGCTGTTTTAAATAGACATTTGTTTTGGTCTTTATGGGCTTCGCCAGCAAGGTACATCTCATCGCCTTTTCACACCTTACTTTTAAGGATCATAATGAATCCTCCCCACGTCCATATTCATGGTGTGGCTTGAAGGAGATTTATTTGACTTGATGCATCTCCCACTTAGCAGAGCGGTGCTTACGGGCCGGCTTGTGCAAAGTAATCGGCACGGACACCGATCTCAATGGCCTTTTGGCCTGAGAGGCAGGTAAGTCAGGGTGGTCGCCCAGCACTCCAATTCTCTCTAACTAAAATACAATCTCAGTCTATCAGACATCGACCCGTGCCTTGTCCAGAGCCTCTCCTCTATAGCTGCTCACGCACTGCACCATTACCATGCATCATGTAACGTCACGTTATACAACTCCACTGTGCGCCCATCTCCAGCCCTGTTTGAAGAATATAAAGTGATCCAAGAGGCAAACGCTCAACTGCCCCAAGTCCAACCTGCCCCTGCTTCTCTGCCAGTGATTGGCTGCTTTAAGTAGCTGAAACTGGCAGAGATCACGGAGGGAGGAGGGACGGTAACTCTGCGGCATCTTCATTATTTATTTAATGTTTTATATAGCGCCATTATATTCTGTAGCGCCGAACAGGTGCTAAGTACTTTAAAATGCATCCGTGCACTGGGCAATGCATTGTCTCTCATGAATGTTCACTCATTTATTTTTATATATTTTGTTTATAGAAACTGTTAAATGTTTCAAAAGATCAGGATATGGTTTTGTAATCCCTTATCATGCTCAGTGTCCAACAAGATAAACATAATCAACTCTTGTGAATTGTAAAGAAGTGCAACTATGTGCTGGAAATACAGAGTTTGTGTTAATCAGTAATGAAGGGGGGAATAGGCTCAGTGCATAAAGTGTGTTAAAATATCACACCGGTGATCAAAGTCGAATCTTGAAACCCAAAAGGTTTCATGCAAACATCTACAATGCAGAACAATAAACACAGGGCGAAGCCACCTCAATTTTTTTAATTAAACAAACCAGTAAGCAGTCTTAATCGCTAAACTGGAGCCTTCAAACATACACACCACTTCCATCAATAAAGCATTTGTGAGGTTACTGGAATTATACCAGAATTTTAACACTAAAATACATGCGGGGTCCTCTTTACCTTGTGTATCAGTATTATTTCCCAATCTGAGTTTGTCATGTCCTATTGCCTGTATTTAGCATGGAGGTGTCTACCGACACCATACAAATAAATTAAAAAAAATAAGAAATGTACAATAGAATGTGTCACTAGAAACAAAGCAGAAGCGCAGTTTCAAGAATTCCTTTAGTATGTATTATCTTATCCTGCTGAGATTGCCATATCATTTCCAACATGCAGGAAGCCTTAAGGAATAGTGTAATTTAATTGTGAGGACACCACACCTGGAATCTGCTGAAGCAACTTGTTTCTTCTCACGATTCTATACTATAAAATTAAGTATCACCTTCCCTTCGATTACACCGCCCCGTTTAGATTTACTACATTGTTGAGGAACGACATAGAGCTCTTCAAGTTCGGATTTTATCGATGCTAACATACTATCCACAGAACTAGTGGGTGATACAGGGCACCTTTGTGAAACTATAATGGTCTTCATCATTATAGCTTTAGCAATAAGAGATAGTTACCTGATGCAGCTTACGCTCCTGGAAACAAAGAATATTTTAAACAAAGCTACAGATGCACCCTACACAATCCAGCCTTTATTGTTTCTCTATCCATGGGCAATAAAAATGCACAAGTAAACAAAAAAAACAAACCTGCCTTCTAGTAGCTCATCTCTTATCTGAGTATACAATCCAAAATGCTCAGTAAGGAACTGAATCAAGAGCAAAATTACAATTTAAGTAGTTATAAAAAAAAAAAAAAAAAAAAAAAAAAAAAAAAGACAATGCAACTATTTGTTGGACTACAGAAAATCACAGATTAGATATGCATACTGAACCACATCTCCTGTTAGATTAATACAGAAGAATAAACTTAAAACTTGTTCATACCATTACTCATGGTCCTGAAGGTCCTTTCTCCGTCAGCTCTTCTAACAACATCCTCTTTTTCCGAGGCCAGCAAAGGCTTCAAAACTACACGGCGACTCCTCAGAATGCGACCTTCTTCGTCCGACATGCTTAAGTCACTGTCCTGCGGAATAATGAGACAAGGACAGTTGAAGGACTTGAGACTTATTCTGTTCTACCCTTAATAAATAAAGAATAAAAGATCCACAATCCAGAAAACGAAGAAAACATTCCCTCCCCCCACATTAAATGAGTATTTCTATATTTTCTCAAACCTTTAACTTTCTAATTAAATAAAATATGGATAAACTGAACGTCCAAGTGATTGCAATAGACAGTGACAGCGAGTGACTAGAAGGCAGGAATAGCCAAGCAGGTTTGTGTTTGCTCTGTGATGCGTTCAATACAGGATGTAATTATATGGCGTCCTGAACAAACACGTGGATAAGAAAGGTAGACTTTTCTGGCCACAGTCTCGCCAGGTAGTAAAAACACTCTGCCTCTTGGAACAGAGCCACCATCTAGTGTTGCATCAAACGAAATACAATATCCACTTTGACAAACAGAATCTTGTTTAATCTGATTATTCCTGGAAACGCAAATAGTCTAGAATTTGGCACAAAGATAGGAAATATCGAGGGGATCGAGACAGAATACCTGAGAATTCGGCTATAGCATCCTGCAAAAGGCTTCAGAAGCCAATACTAACCGATTTATAAAAAGGTACACTGTGATTTTGTTCTTATTATATCTTATTTAAAAATACTAAGGCTCAAAATGAATTACTAAAAAGGTGACTTTATTTCAGTAAAAATTTAAAAAGGGTTGATACATATTCAGTGCAAATAGAAAACATAACACATCAGAACGTTAAAGCCTGAAATAAGCTGTTATACCTCAGAGTCCACGGGAAAACAACTTACGGCAACTTACCCTAAAGATTCTAGATTCCCAGAATCTGAGCATTCCATAGAACAGATGTATGGCTCAAGACAAACTAATGTTTTCACATTCCCCCTTTTTGATATAACCATGCATTACTTAGACATGAATTACTCTGCAGCAAACTGATGGAGTCAGGTGATAACATCAGAAGCAACCTGTTTATCTTCCTCTTGGTCAACCATTGAAAATTGGCTAGCACTAGGTCTTCTCCTTAGAAGACAAGTACCATTTCATTACAACAAAAACATGTACATTGCATAAACACAGGTTGTCCTCTGATTATATATATATATATATATATACATACATATACATATATATATATATACATACAATACTGTTTTGCAATGCTTTCCAACAGAAATGCACTCCAGTTATAACAACTTCAATCCCACCAGAGGGCATGGAGAGCCAAGTAATATCTGTTCACACTGGTTAAGTTTAAAGCTCTAAATAACCATAAAGTTCCAAGTTGTTATCAAGTCAAGGTGTCTATCAGTAACATGCGATGATGTACTTGCTGTGCTGACATAGCGTTAAGGCCAGGAGCACTTTTGATCTGATTAATTGGTGATGTAATCAGATTATCTGGACAGCCACAAAATGCATATTAAGGCAATTACATATCACTTAACTTTGAATTGTATGGGGATGGTAGAACATGTAGATAATGGACAAATCACGGGGTAATAACGCATCTGCTGATTATAAATGCAACTTGGAACTGACCTATGGAAATCACAGTTTTGATCTGGTGAGGCCACATTATCAGTTTGATAACTACTAAGGAAGTTCAAATCAGGGACAAATTATATCACTTGATCGGTTCTCAAGGTTTCCAATAAACCATAAACAGATACTAGGCAAAGGGAAAAAAAAGTATGGCGTGACTAACTGGCCCTTGGTTAACGCTTTGTCTGCCAATGCGGACTACAGTACATAAGGATACCAATACATTCTTGGGAGGAGATAGAAGGCGGCTCCAGCACTCCATCATAACGATAGTGTTGGAAACAGGACATATCCCATCTGACAGACATACACTGGCTGTCATGATACCCTCAATGGTTCAGGTTTCAATACTTTGAAACCTAAACAGATACTCCTTTCACAGAATGGCGATTATTCACTAAATAGCGAGTTGCAGGTGGCTATGAAACAATTCATGCCATCTGCGTAACCATGCATTATACCAGATCAAACCAATAACTTTCTCTGGCAAGAGGGGATGAGTCGCGTCATCTTGCCACAATCGCTGACCAAGATTACATAAATAGCGTATTTGTAACCAACACTCTGTAAAATTACTTTAATATTAAACAGAATAATGGGCAGAACAAGGGTAATTTTTAGTAGTTTATTCCATCATAAATACTTAAACATTGAAAATCTGAGGCCAGAGGGAGAATATTGCCATAGGAAGCACAGAGAGCTTAACATGCATTTGGTTCATATCTCATCACTTATTAGGGATACTTACAACTTACATACAACTGAACTGATGATGCATTAAAATCGTTATGGCCCGACAGGATGTATTTTAACAGGTGACTAAATTAAAGAGTCTGTTCCACTTGGACACCCTAGCATATCAAGCTAATGAACCTTAGCAGAACTGACGTTTTATTGTTTCCTCTAAAGGTTTAATCACCAAAAAAAACAATCACATAAAAATGGCACTTGAATTGCCACGTAATGTTTTTGTGTCAAATGACAATTAAGCAGACTATGAAAATCATGTCTGTGGCTAAAGTTTACATGCTTAAAGTATTACCTAGGGCAGGATTTGAGTATTCAGCAGTACTTGGATTTGTGCTTTAATGCTGCATTAGGTTATAGTTTTCTTTTTAATATATTTAATGTTACAAGTGTAGGTGGAACACTTTTAAAGATACAGTCGCCTTACTTGAGACATGCAGGCCTACAAAGCAAACCTCACATCCAGGAAAATACGAGGTTGTGAAGAAACAGATGATCTCACAATAATACTTTGCGACCAAACAGGTTATACAAAAATTGTAAATACAGATTAGACCGTATCTTGGTAAACTTTGCCTTAAATGTTTTAAACCTCTCTTGCAGCCCCCCAACCCCCTAATCCCCCCATTAGGCTGATCTAGTCTAAGTTAGAGGTTTGAAGTGGTGGGTGGTGATCGATAGGAGACTGCTCAAGGTGAAAGAATGCATTTGGGGATTTAACAAGTAGCCACCTGCTCGAAATCCTGAAAGTCGACAAAATAAGGCAGATGGCTCTAACGTTACTATATTTAAACTGAGTTACCATACATTGCCTTTAACTGCAGATCCTTGGAGAACACTGGGGTGTTATCGCTAATTTGGGAATTTCCAGATTAACTGAACAGGATCTCACTATAAAGAACCTACCCTTGAACATTTGAACACTATACCCAGACACTAAATCATGGTTACTTTGGATATAATTTGTATTTGTTGCTCACCTGTGCCAATGTTTCAGCAGACATGACCTCTTGTTTCAAGTTTTTGTTACTTTTTTTTTGGGGGGGGGGCATGATAATATATCACTGACAATCCAATATCTGATAATATATACTCAGATACCACCAAGGATTACTACACATTTTCCGCCAGTGACAATATATAACTGGCAGCATTACCCTTAGTCTACAGTGTATTCATAAAGGGATCACAATCCAACCCCGATGTATGATATTTCTGAAACCAGATATTGCTTTTACTGTACCTAAGGACCAATTTAAGCCAGTGTGAGAAAACACCCCTTTCATTTAATACAAATCCAGTGGGGGTGATGAGAATTGTAGTCCATCAGAATCTACAATGCCATGTTAGACTGGCTGAAAATCTTTTTTTTTGTTTTTTATTACTTAATACTCATCAAAACAAAAATGTATCAACTATTACTCTATAGAAGATTATGAGTAAAGAGAAATTACGCAACTTTATTCGAGACTCACTAAAGGAAACAGGACGTGGGGTTGTTATGTGGCCATTCAGCCATCACAGACAAAGCTTTATTACCCAATACACATGGACACCCGAGTCCCAGAATGGAAATGAATGGAATAGAAGCCGGTAGGCATTACACAAGTATACGTGTATATAGGGTTGTGTACCTGGCTCGCTGCAGGGTCTCCCTGTCCCGCTTTCTCGTTTCTTGTTGGAGTCTCCGAGGTGTATCCCGAGGCCGCCTCCGGCAGTAGATTCTGGTGAACTCGCTGAACCTCTCGCTTACGTTAATGCATTGCTTCCTGTTCTTGTTCAATGAAACCAACGCGACTCACTCGCAGCTCCGCTCTGCACACCGGCTCTCGACTCTATGGTACCACCAAGCTCGTGCAAGAGCTGTATAACTACTGTGAGACAATCCTCCAGCGCATGCGTACTGCGCTGCCCGGACACCTGTGCGCATGCGCAGTATAAAAAGGGCTGGACTCTTGTTGTGGATTGTGCGTGTCCGAAACGGTAGTCGGGAGACTGTGGTTAGTTCAGCATGAGACCGAAGAGCCGAAATAACGGCTGTGACAACATTAATACAGTAAAGTTCCTGAATGATTAATCACTATGATGGAATACAAATGATTCCCATATACAAGAGCTACAACGGAAATCATGAATAATCAGCATTCAGGAAAATCAGGATGTGGCGCAATTAAAACCTCTTAATTACATTTTCAGTATCGTGTTTCATGTAATTGTGGGTTGTAGCTGAAAAACTGTTAGGCTGAGTAATAGAAAATGGCTTATTGAAGTATGTATTACATTTATTTATATAGGTTCCGTATTGCTTTACAATCAGTAGGATAAATGTAAAATCACAAACAATAACAAACTGGTAGTGAAGGAGAAGCGCGGCCTGCTCTTGTGAGCTTACAATCTAGTCGGTTGAGGGGGAAGTGAAGCAGCAGGATATCCCTTGCATACGAGGGAGAAAATCTGACAGAACGGGGAAGGAAGTTACCAGAGAATGAGTGCAGCATGGGGGAATTCCTGGATGCGGGAGTGAGAAGAGGGAATGACAGTAAAAGAGAGATGAAGGTGATGAGAGGAACAAACAGGGCGGTTAAGGTGTATTTGGATAGGAGGGTAGAGATATAAGGGGGTGCGGAGTTAAGGCCTCTGTAGGTCTGGGCCAGGAGTGGAGCAATTGGCACTGAGGAGCGGCAGATGAGGAACGGTGACAGAGAAAGACTAATGTAGCTACGGTGTTGAGGGCGGATTGGAGCGGTGAAAGGCAGGAGAGGGGGAGACCAGTTAGTAAGGCGTTGCAATAATCCAGGCGGGATATCACAAGGGAGTGGATTAGTGTTTTGTAATTTCTTTTGTGATGAATGGGCGAATTCAGGAGGTGTTGTTCAGGTGAAGGCGGCAGAAACATGGATAGACCCTGCAGGGGATATCCTGTCCTCGGATTACCTTCCGGTGATGTCAGCAGTGACGCGACCCAGAAGGGAATATAAAACTGTAACAGTTTTCCAGCACTCGCGCTGGCAGCTGTTACAGTGGATGTGGAAGCAGAAAGCCAGAATGGAGCCCAGACTGTCAAACAGCCTGATCTCCCGTGTAGCGGCGGGGATGTCCCTGCCTCTGCAAGAAGGTCAGGACATAACCGGTACATTCCATAAGGGTTTCTTGAGATACGTTTTATGGATGTACCGGTACGTCCATACAGGGCTGAAGGGGTTAATCACCCAGCCTGATGCCCTGACTAATGAAAGTCTATGGGGATATATCTCTCAAGTACCAACTTGAGGACTCTCCTATATAACTGGGGATTGCGAGCCACTGGGGAGTGTTTGTGTGAGAGGGAGTGTGTGTTATAATGAGGCTGACAGCCTTCCCCTGTTGGGCACCAGCACTCCCATCATCCCTTCCCTATTGCGCCTCCGCTCCATGGCGTCAACCTCTTCCAGGTCTGTACGTAATGATATTGTGTTTGTGAATCCTAACTTGCATTACTATGTACAACACTGTATGCTATGCTTAGGGAGGAAAATATTTTTCTTCATGGCATTTCCCATTTAATTGTTGTAGTATTAATCATTCTTACCCGAGAGCTATAAATACCTGTAGCCTGGACTCCAGTGCGTTTTAGCGCATGTAAGTTGGTGTGTTCATTTGTTTTACAAATGGACTTGGGAAAGAAAACGTCCTGATTGAGTTTGTTCGGAGAGCGAGCATACATACCAAATACGAGGCAGAGTGCAACATAAAAGCCCAACCAAACACAAGTGGAATTGTGGCTGAAATATCTTGTGGGGATTTGGAAGAGGCAACTGGAAAGTCAGGCAGGAATGATAAATGGCTAAGGGGGCTGAGAGAGGGGGTGCTGGGGACTAGTCCTCAAGGCTGCCAACGATGGAATTGTCTTAACAAACTATGGCTGTGACGGTCACTGACTGCTCCCCCCCCCCATTCAAAATCAGGAGGTTCCTAGAAAAACACAAAGCCTCCTTAACACAGCACATTCGAAGCCAGGCTTCTTTTACGGCTCCTTCCATGTGAGCTCCTGGGAAAGTCCATGCAGAACAGATTGGTGAAGAACTTCCTCTCTGCAGATTTTCAGTTAGTTTCCAGGATTTGACAAGGGTGGAAAAATGTATTTCAACGAGAAATGTAATTTCTTTTGCTTAAAAACCTTTGACAAAGTAGCATGAAAAAGGTCTATATACAATATAGCAATTTTTAAAGGGGAACTCCCGCCATATTTGTATAAGCTTTTGTTATTTTTCTACGGTTATAAAGAATATGTAATATCTGTTGCAAAAAGTCACATAAATAGTTACTTAATAATGTATTATAAAATAACTATTTATGTGACTTTTTGCAACTATGGTACTATGTTTCACACTAGTATTCTTCTAGCCAAAGTTTCTAAATTACTATATGGCTTTTCACGTTGAGATGAGGGTTGCACTGTTGTGTAATATAAACATGTTATATAAAGTAACTGGGGGTGATGGAGTAAGTATGTTTCAGTGTACATGTGTAAGAAGGCATGTGTGTGAGAGGCACTATGGTATTTTACATTTGTTTGATAAAGCATGCGATATGCCATAGACATTGATTAATGTGCTTCAAAGTAATCTGTTGAGTAATTCCTTATAAGATCTGAACAAGCCAACATTTTTTCTGATTAGCTAAGGAAATTGTCATATTTGTAAGAACAGTGTCTGCATTCACTGGGAACAGATTTCAATGTAACGCTAGTTGTGTAAGCAGAATAGTGCAGACTGTATCCCTCACCCAGGACTGCGTTGTATGGTGCTCGCCAATGCCTTGACCCACCTTCAACGTTCTCTTGGACATTTATCTTTATAAGAGGAAGATCTAGGGTTTGATATACAGATGACCATCAAAGCAGCTGAAGTAAGTACAGTTAGAGGTGTTTGCGGTTAGAGGTCAATGTCTCATGAAATGTGGTTATACGGTAGGAGGACATTGGTTCTCATGATATTCCAAGAACATGACACACTGCTCCAGTAAGAATGAGTATATTCAACAACAAAACCCTTGTACAAATAAGATCATATCAAAGCATGTATGAAAACACTTCACAGCAATCGTGAAAGAGTAAAATTACTAAACAAGACTAAATATTTGCCAATATAGAACTAGTGGGTCAGAGGAGAATGTTATGGTAAAAAATCAATTGGCCTGGACTCATTTTAAATTCAATAAGTAGTTAATCAATAACAAAAAAGACTGTTCTTCACTAGGAAACTATTGACTGTTTATTAAACACTCATCTACAGACACCAGACAAACCAGAAGGCTTGTTGTTCCCTCAGAAATCTCATGGTGCTGCCACAACCACAAGGGATTCTGGGTAGGCACATGCAAATAAGCTCAACAATTATCACCTTTTGCCTCTATATCCTCTTTATACATGGATCCCTTGAGAGTAACTGCCCACTGTGCAGGACAGCCTGGTGGTTGTGGCAACACCATAATATTTTTGAGGGGTGTCTGTAGATGAGTGTTTAATAATGCTTCTACATACCCCTAAAATTTAGTGGAAGGGTTTTCCATCACCTTTACTCACCATAACTTATGTAATGGTATATATACAATATCAAATAACAGATGGAATAAGTATCATGTGATAATACCTTTTTTATTGGACTAACAGAATAAAAAATAAAAAAGGTATTATCACATGATACTTATTCCATCTGTTATTTGATATTGACACCACTGGACTAATACGGCTACAACCTCTACTCTACTATATATATACATACATACATACACATACACTAGGATTGACAGAGCAGTGACAGCCCAGGAAATTCTATGAACTATATAAATAAAAAATAATAATAACTAAACCGCTCTACATTTATTTTTCTGCATGAGGCAAACAATTTTTTAATAAATGATGACTGCTCTCTAGTGGACAAAAGCAGTGTTACACATCTTACTCGTGGATTTTAGAGCAGAATGTGAAAATTTACATGGCTTAATCAGTCTGCGACATGAAATCTAGGGTCCTTTCTCCAGATAGAGGATATCACAAAACGTATCACAAACAAGATCTATGCACAGCAGACATTACTTTATGTTGTTCAAAGTTTTGGGAGAATATAATGCAGCATACTTTTTCCATCTTAATTTCAGAGCTCCATACATATAATGAAATTTCCCTTGCCTTTTGTTACACTCTAACCTCCTTCTTTTTAAAATCTTAAAACTTTTTCTTGTATCCCCATCCCCTTATGATCCACCACTTATAATGGAAACTACAAATAACAGTGCTAAATGAAGGCAGAGGTCATACTCGCAATAATATATGATTATCATACTTGGAAACTTTCTAAATGAGCTGACATTGGGACAAAAAAATAACCCTTTAAGAGTCCATCCAAAAAAATTCTCAAATAAACAAATGGCTGTAATTAGGGCTGGACTGGCCATCTGGTACAACCGGGCAAATGCTGACAGCACCAAACTCACCTGATCTGCCGATCCATTGGCAGATTGGGTGCTGCAGCGGCTGGATATGCCTGGATCAGCGCACTACGTGAGCACAAAAATATAGTGTGCGCCTGTGAATATCCAGCCATAGACTGATTATGTTATCAGGTAGCCTCTGGCCTTAATGTGCCACGCCGGGCCCTGTCATTGCAACTCCACCCCTGGTTGTAATATTGGTCTAATTAATTGATTAAGCTATAGTCAGAGTAGACTTTTAAAGGAGTCAGCTTCAGACTGTGTGACCCTCCGAATCTGCCCAATATCACCAAGATCGGTGAAATACCAAGATACATTCAGACTTTTACATTGCCCTTTTCTTAGAGAGCGCCAGCAGATTCCATAACTCTATTACAATTGGGGAGAGAGAAAATGAAGTTTATTATTGAACCAGCCTCCATATGTTTTTCTTAAATATGTACATTTACATAGTTTAGTAAAATGGTATACTTCATTTCAATAGCACCAAATACAGGAAGGTACAATTAAGCTGCTTGGTAGTGCCAAATTATCCACTAGGCACGTGCTTTGGGTCTCCCGAGTTCTGGTGCCCCCATGAATTACCCCGCTCTATTGTATCCAGGGAGTTGGCACGCAGCAAGGTCACCTAACAGCACTATGTGACCCGTGCTACTAGCCGTGTGTCTGGAGGATTGGAGCCAGGTGCCTGGAACATAGGTTGATTGGTGTGTTTGGTTATGAATACATGTATGTGAGTGTTTATCCACGCCTAGGTGGCCCAGAGGGTCTTAACCTGATACTGCTGCTTGATCCCAGGACACCAAAAAGTGGAAGCAAATGTGGAAATGTGTCACTTCTCAGTAGGTCTTAGACCTCAATGCAAGAAATGTTAACTCTTTTCATGTAAACATATACTGTAGTAAGAAAAATTGGCTGCTTGACTTTCTACTTTATGGCCAGCCAACCTCCTCTTAGTGGAGCTCGATACATACACAGAGCACCCCACTAGCCCATCCTTGGTGAGTGGGGCCAAGAGCACAGAGCTCAGGCCGTGAAGGAGGAACCTGGACATAACTAGACATTTCTACTGGAAATCGTTGAGGGATAACACGCCAAAAGAGACAACTCACCACTGCTTTCTTGCCATGATGAAAAACACAGGGAAGTAAACAAAATAGGCCATAAAAGACAGCATAAAACAACAATTACTATCAATGAAAGCGTAGATGCTCTAGTTTCTGTGGGAAATATTTTCCCCCCAATATTCTTTCCACAAAACTGCACTTTTCCCTGGTAGCGATTCAAGTACTTTAGGAAAATGGAGGACAGACTCAAAACACCAGTGGTAGTCTGTCCCTTTGAGAACACTTTTTTGAGGAGAAAAGGCCGGAAAATATGAAAATAGCAGATTTTAAAGGTTGTGCATCAATACATAGTACATGATTGCTTCTCACTCCATGTCATGTATGATGCCATCAAATAATATATTCCAAGAGGCTTCCAGGTTACGAGAATTTGCTTCTTTACACGAATTGTACTAAAAAATACATTATAAAGTTACTCTTTATGAAACTTTTTCCAACAAATATGGATATATATTCCATAAAACCAAGAGACAATAGCAAGAAGCTAAAAAGGTTTGGTGCGGCTTTCACTTTAGGTTCTCAAATCAAAAGTTAGTGTTGCACAAATAACGTTCTTGTACTGATACAAAGTACACGTTGAATACTGCGATAAAGGTTTCTCTGTTCACCAAACTATTCATTTTTAGAAGCAGTGACTGAAGATAATAACAGGGTCGTCTAATGGAACGTTCAGGTAACTAGTTCGGTGAGAGTACAAACACAGGCATTACACTCTTATCCAAAGGATAATGGAATGAAGCCTTTAGTTGCAGTTCAGATGTTTTTTTGGCCCAAAATAGAAAAACAAAGTATATTTTGGGTAGCTTTTTGGGACCTCAGTCTTCTTTAGATAGAAGGACCCTTAAGGTTCCAAAAGCTTATGGATGTTAATATATTGTTCTGTGTTGTCCTAATAAAAGGGATCAACTTTAACTAGATACTCTATTTTCATTTTGGTTAAGAAAATGATATAATTTATTTGTTCTTATTAAAGAAAGCAACTTTTATTTTTCTGCTGATGGCTGCATTTGTAGACGTGTCAAAATTGTTGGACACTTTGTTTTGGTGCACAGTTTGAGACGCTAAGGATATACAATGGGGATTACATGTAAAGTAGTCTCCAACAAGACATTAATTTAGGGTTTTTTGGGTACAAAACATCTAATGTCCCCGAAAACCCCACTAAAAAAGAATACATATTAATTTTTATTTTTTTTTAAATAATTTATCGCTAAAACATACATACAAAACAGTAATACAAATAGTAAGATACTTTAGACAGCATTAGCATTAAATAATACATAAATTTAGCTAGATCGAGATACCTCACTTATTATCTCGTAATCTAGCACAACATACATAAACAATTCATTTAAATTAAATTTATTTTTTAATAGGCATTATTCAAAATAAAATGAGCTAGAAGCTGAATTCCTGCATCTGGCCTCCTTCTCCTTGGCCGGATTATTTTTGTGAATTGGGGTAAACATATGATATGGAGGATGTTTACCTTGAGTGATGAGCAGCGGGATATGGCATAATTTTCCAGCGCTCAGCATCAATTACCGGTGAAAATTGTGAGGTTTAAACATGTGCTGGTCAATTGCCCCTGCGCCTCCAGAGGTGGGTAGTCCCGTTTGCTTCTGGAGAGAGCTGCCAGGGTGACAGACACCTTGCTGACCACTGGAGGTGGTGCTACCCTGTGCAGTCACAAAAAGCCATGTGTACAGTTCTGCAGACCCCATCTCCAGATATTGACAGTTTGGAGAAAGTTCAGAAGAGGACTTCAGAAATAGTGAATGGTTTGCAGGATAAAAATGATCATGAGCGACTAAGGGAGCTCAATATGTATAGCTTGGAGGAAAGGAGAGAATCAGGAGCTGTGATAGAAACATTTAACAAAGTATAGGATGGAAGTTTATCACAAAGGGGGAGGAATATTAGAACAAGAGACCATAATCTAAAACTTAAAAGGTCCAAGGTTTAGATGTAATGTAAGGAAGTTTTACTTTTACTAAGAAGGTGGTAGAGAAATGGATAAATGATAGATACAACAACCTCCTATCAGAAGTGGGTAGAGGCTAATACAGTAAAGGAAGTTAAACATGTATGGGAAAGGCATGAAGCAATCCTTAATCTAATGATCACGACCTGAGTCCTACATCAGGGAAGATGGTCTGAATGGTTCTCTGTCATCAAATTCTATGGTTCTATAAATAACCCCCAATGTGTTAATTGAGTTAATAATCTTAAACCAGACTAGTAAATGTATACCGCCAGTTTTAGTGGTCAGAGAAGGTGTAGTTAAGAGAGTTGAGTTTGATGCACAGGTGGTCCAGCAGACAGGCACACTATACCGGCAGGATGCACTCAAAGAGCATAATCATTCGAATGTTTTATCAGGGCAAGGCTGGGCGTCTAAAGTGCTTGCTGATCCATTACTTTAGGTTAACAAAGGGACACTTCTCATCTAAACTTCAAAGCAATGAGATTAAGATCAAACCATTCGAGATGGTCTTTCAGCCCTTGTTTTGGAACAGAGGTCACTAGGACGATAAAGAGGTTCGTCTATAGGACACCACAACAGGTTGGTCATTATTTTATTTTTAAAATATTGTTTTAATGCACAAGTTAAGTTGAAATTAGATGACTAATATCTCTTCCTCCCTCTGTTATTCTCTTCTGACAAAAATATGGAGTTGTCTCTTTAAATCATTATGCCCCGTATTGGATCTGGGAACCATTCAAACTGTATCATCCAAAAATCTATATAATCTATATACTTTTTGGGTAACAATGTGTTAAGTGTGGCTTCCTCAGCTTCTCGACTTGTTTTCTGCTTTTATAGAACTGTATTCATCTGATTTTCATTGTCTGGTCCAGTGACCGGTTTAATAACACATGTTACTGTCTAAAAACAATAATTAAATGGATTTATGGTTTTTTTTCTGATTCTTATGAGGTGCAATTGCATGTCTGGAAATGAATAAGTGTGTCGCATTCAACATGTTCCAACACACCAGGTCAATACTTACTCCTAGTGATTAACTTGGTTATTTGACTCCACGTTCACTACGAATTTTCCATTATTTTACTAAGGCTTCTGTTATTGAATGACGAATCTCATCATTTTCCATAACCGCACATAGGTGAAATGCCTGTCCATATTTGAGACAGCTGGCAGCTATGGTATTGGTAATCAGCCCTTTTTTCCTGACACTGGGAAACCTGTATATTTACACCTCTTTAGTTTACGTTTTTCCCATGAATTTTCCTAATGAATGCCCCTTGGCCCAATGATTGTGCAATGTTTTTGCTGTTTTTTTTAATACATTAAAATTATATATATATATATATATATATATATATATATATATATATATACACACAGTGTGTGTGTGTGTGTGTGTGTGTGTGTATATATATATATATATATATATATATATGATGTATGCTAGATGTATGCTTTATTCAACATTTCTTAGTTTCTGATCCTTATTACCCATTCCAGTTAGCGCAGCATGCCATGTGCTTGTGGTTTAGTTGTTAATGTTTTTAATAACAGAATCAATAACTACGATTCCTTTAGGGCTTGGAAACTGCGCAAAACATCATTAGTACTGATAATGTCCTCATTCTGGCACTGGATGAGAACACGCATTAAGGGGCCACAGACTTGCTGTATCAGTAAAACCCATGCGCCTTATCTCATTGCGCACGTGTCGGCTAGCAGGCTTTATCAGCTCAAACACGGAAGGTGCTGCGTATCCAAATTCGTTTCCCTGGAACATGAGAATGAAGAACAATCCCGTCTATTAGTGTTTAACATTAAGTGTTTCGCTGTAACTTAGGAAGGACCGACAACCCCTACGGAGAGCTTAATAGGATATTTGGTTTACAACCAGACAAGGTTGGCAACACCAGTCCTACTAGCCCAACAATAGTGTGACCTAACACTCATTTATCTGGCAGAATACTCTATCCAAGACTGAATTACATCAATGGAGCCCAAAAAGGATCCATAACTATATAAATAAAGGTTTTATTCACTAAAGAAGGAGTTTAACATTTTAACTCAATAGTAGTATTATGCATTATCAAGGGCAACGTCCAATGAGCTTCATGGGAAATAAGGTCTGAGTTGGCCCTGTATTATGCATAGATAATATGGGAGGTTTCATAAAACACTCCACACAGATTGAACCATGCATTATACAGGATAGGATGGATGTACATGTCGTGTCATTGTTTGCCACAATAGGACCATACCAAATATTGTGCAATCTGATGACATCATGTTTGCGCTTATGATGCAGTTCTTGCTTTCCACTTTGCTGCTATCAGTTTATTGACTCTAGTTTTGCGGCTTCTGTATAAATGAGGAGAGGTGCAGGGCCCATGTCTTCATGTGGATTTTAGCATTCGGGAAGAAATGCGACCCTGTCCCTTTAAGGCCTGTGGCTGCTAAATGATGTAGGGCGGCCATAGCCCAGATACGCATGGCGGTGCGCTATGCTCCTACATTCTAGAAGTTAACCAGTTGTATTATTTTTGTTTATTCATCGGCTCAAATTTACTGGGTCGCATGTACAATAAACCCACCGCTATACCGGATTTCTCCTTAGCTTGGCATTAGCTATAAAGGAATTGGAACACAGCGGTACATCCCATGACGTATGTAGTGTGGCCCTATAATTTCCATGCATTAAAACTTATATACTACCCAAATCTGGTGAATAATACCCCGGCCCGGACTGGCCATCTGGCACATTGGGCAAAGGCTGGTCAACACTGCTCTGTGCACACCTGATCTGCATACCTCGGAGCCCACCCCTGCGGGACGCAGCAAGGACTACCCGCTGATGGTGGTGGACAGTCCTGCCGCTGTCAGTGGGCGTTCCCATTGATGACGTGGGAAACACCCGCATTTAAAGGGGAAATGGGAGTGGGGGGGCATGTCAGTCTCCCGCTCCCACGACTTGGAGGATTTGGGTGTTGACCCGGAGTCTCCTGGAGTTTCCAGGCTATCCCCGGAGGGTT
Organism: Spea bombifrons; assembly: GCF_027358695.1. Taxonomy (NCBI): domain Eukaryota; kingdom Metazoa; phylum Chordata; class Amphibia; order Anura; family Pelobatidae; genus Spea; species Spea bombifrons. The sequence continues at coordinate 36,238,109 of NC_071092.1, read as the reverse complement.
CCCAGGTATGCTGATCTGCCGTTCCAGCAGTGTGCGGCCATCGGGAACGTGCGCCCAGCCACACTCTACATGAGCAGAAAAACGTAAAGCGTGGCCTATCTTATCCAGCCAGCAGCCACATTTGAATCGTTCACGCCAGCCTCTTCCTCCCCGGTCCGGCTTGGAGGGTACCGACAATGAAGCTTATTTCTCTGACTGTTACGGCGAGTGTCTGTTTTAGCGCCGTGAGGACGGCTTTACCGGCAGCGCTCCTATGACTAGTGAATAGCACACCTGGCGAGTCAATCAGGCCATTGGTAATGTTTGTAGCATGTAACGTCTTAATGTTATTGGCACTCCTGTTATAACAGCGCTACGGAATCTGGCGGCGCTATAATCCTCCAGTGAATGTATTCAGTACTTCATACACCACATTCCATGGGTTAACTTTACAGTAAAGCGTTGTTATGGGACACGCCCACCCTGAACACACCCAATGAGCGGCGAGGTAAAGGCGTTCACACCCGCCCTTTTCAGGTCCAGTCTTCCTGCTACCGGTGAGACGTTCGGTGACGCGGTACCGTGTTGCTGGAGGCGGAACAGATGCCTTTGTATGCTCGGTAGAGAACGGTAGGTGACAGGAAAAGTCGGGGTCCTGGTTACACCCTTTCAGCACTTAATTTATGTGTAGTTTTAATCTGGTTTAACCGGAGTGTCGGTACCGTGTGTGACGGGCTCGGTGTCCTGTTTAGAGTGAGTGCGGGAGTGAGACCGGAGCTGCTCCGGGTAAGATTTAGTTCTCCCCGGACACTTGTTTCTCTTATTGATTCAGTAGATGGTTACATTGTTTCCTGTCAAACTACTTTTAGTTGCTGGGCGATTGAATCGGTTTTTGGCGTCTCGTCCGTGTTCGTTATGCCTCGAGTGATGTCTCAGCTCCATGCTTTGGGCATCCGGTAGATTTATTATGGTGATTTAATCTCGCTGTCTTCCAATAATAATAATAATAATGGGAGTAGATCGTAAGCTCTTTGGTTCAAGGTTTACTTTTGCACAGGGCATGTTCTTACAAATAAATAAATAAATAAATAAATAAATGATGGTACTATTTAGATAACAAATGGGATTAGGAGTAAATTCGATTTTATTTTCGCTCCTGTTAAATCTGCTGTCACCAGCTCTTCCCTTCCACTGTTCCGTCCTGCGTGTATAAATCTCCATGTATCATTATACTGTATCTTTAACCTGAAAAAACAAAGTTTATTTTAAAGGAGGCGACATGTTAGTACAAAAGGTCCTAATCTAGAACTAAGAGGGTCTGAGGTTTAGATGTAATGTAAAGAGGATTTACTTTAAGGGATGGTGGTAGATCAGTGGAACAGCCTCCCAGTAGAGGTAGATGCTAACCTAATGGCACATGAAGATGCATGGGTTAGGCAAACGGCTATCCTGAATCTACCAAGGGCCGATTGGGGATTTGTATATTAGGAAAAATGGTCCGAATGGTTCTTATCTGCTGCCAAATTCTATTCATACTACACATCTCGACATGTATCTTAATTAATGTGATGAAAACTGACCTTGGATTTGTTTTGTGGTGCATATACAGCAAACTTTATCCCCGTCCTGCAGGGTCGAAGTATAACTCCTATCATGCTCAACCAGAAAAATATACCGCAACAGCAGGGGTGCTATTGCCCATCTGTATAGAGGTGCTATTGCCCATCTGTATCTTTTGAATTGATATCTGTCAATCTAAGGAAGAGACTTCTGTGGCTTTGTATCGCTAACAAACCCTAGCAGCCTGCGGAATACAGAAAGCAATAATTAATTTCTGCTTTTGTTTCTTGCTCTGCAGATGGCTCCCTTGCTTGCGGTCTTCGCGGTTTGCCTGCTTTCTTCCGCTCTCGTACCGATAGCAGGATATCCGAATGGAAGAGTGTCCGTAGCCTGCGAGTCCATGCTGCCGCAACATGGCCACGAGCCTCAGTCGCAACCTGAGCACAACCTGACGGTGGACAAAACAGTGTTTCAGCCCGGAGACCGTATCAAAGGTAATGAACATATATAAAATCCCTGTGCGTGTTTGGATCACTGCTTGGTACTCGAGGCTTGTAAGACTGATTTATACGGTTCATTCCTATTTGTGTACCGTTGTGAATGTGTTTTGAAAATTCTATGTATTTTGACACTTGATTTTTTTTTTGAAATACATGAATAATCCACAGCTGCAAATCTGTCTGATTCCCTAAGAGGAGTGAGATGCCAAGGAATTATCTCTCAGCGGAAACTGCTGTCCATGCAGAATGATAGAAAGTGGCGCAGGTTGCAGAGTTTATGGAAAATGTGACCCTGAACTTCTTTGCACTAAACTTTCACGTGCAAACTTGTTGCATGTGCTTTCCAGTCCATCCACCGTTAAAGTTACTGTGTGTGTGTGTGTGTGTGTGTGTCCGTACATGTCCCTGGTTGTAGTGTTCGGTGGATATATAAATGTTCTCATGCTTTAGTTTAGTGCCCGGATGCCCGCTGTAGGCCTCTTTATATGTATTATCATCGATATCAGAAGGTGGCCCCCAGGCTGTAGCTATTATTTAGACCCCCTTATTTTAAAAGACACTAAGAGCAGAAATGTTAAAGTTCCCAAGAGAAGAAGCCAGGGGCCGTACAAATCAGCGTGTTGGCTGATTTCCAATGTATTTTCTTGTTATGCACCCCTGGGGACGTTGGCGGAAAGCTGACTCTTACTTTTAAAGGACCCTAAGGCAGCGGCACCTTGCTGTAGGTATCTGGCACTTAGAATGTGGGGAAAGAATAGGTGAAAATGCTGGCAATATTCAGCTCTCTTACCCGTTGTGAAACCAGTTATTTTCTTGCTGTTTCAGTAACCCTGTCTGGATCGCGATTCAATGGCTTCTTTATCCAAGCACGGGATGCAGAGAATTTAGATGGTAACCCTGTTGGCTCATTTTCATTGATCGACGATCAGATTTCCCAGCTCTTGACTTGCGGAGGGGTAACGGTAAGAAACACAGCGCCCAGTAACATTAACCTGTTGTGTGGCTGATATACGATCGAGTGCCATATATAAGAATATAGGTTTTTGGGTTTTTTTTCCTTTTGTAAAGCCAACGATGAACTTCCTATTTAATAAGATATATAAGATATATATTTAGCTTCAGCTTCTTAAACATTTGAAAATTTAATGATGTATCTAAATTAATTGATACTTAAATCCGTATCATTCTTGCAAATTCTTAGATACTTGGCTTTTTCAACCTTTTTATACATTAGCATATCCTGATGTGCTGTGTGTGTGAGCATCCCGGCGGCATCATGACAGTCCGTGTCCGTGGAGCCGCATATATCATTCTCGTTGCTGCATTCTTATTTATTTATTACTGTTTTCTTATTTATTTGAATAAAATCGAGTGTAGGGGGGCTTAAAGCGATACGCGATCTGTAAGTTTGGTGGAAAGTCCTGCTCTAACTGGGGATTCTTTCTAGGATTCAGCTGTCAGCCAGACAAGCAAATCGAGGAAAGAAAAAGTGGAGTTTTACTGGGTTGCTCCGGACAACGGCCCTCCGCATGTTCAGTTCCTGTAAGTGAGCGTGTTTCTGCCCAATCCATGTATTCATTCGGTGCGGGGCGCGGCTGGGCATGTTTAGTGGCCCTGGCACTTTAAGGCCGGCAGCTTTTTTGGCCTCTTGACGCATGCAGCCAGGTGTATCTAGCTGGTGGCTGCGCACCACAGAAGCCGATCTGCTGCCGGAGCGGCAGTATTGGCGAGTATTTGACCCCGTTGGCCACAGACGTTAGCCTGGTGTGCAAGATGGCCACTCTGGGCCTGATTAGGTGTTATGATTGATTGATTTTCTTTGGTACGCGCTCATATGCACTAAACTTTTGACACTTAACAAATCCCTTTGACTATTTTAGGAAAGCCTTAAGCTTTTTTTTTTTTTTCTACTTCTTCTTAAAAGGACAATTACAGTGAGAAAAGTTCCTTAAACACTAATATGAGCATCATTTCAGTAAAGCTTTTTTTCTCCAGCTCCCACACTCCCCATACAGCATGCTGGATGCATCCATATTGTGTAACATATCAAAGCACATACCCATCTGAATGTCCGCCAGTAAACAAAATGGCCACTGCTACTCACTGCAATGCCCGTGCCAGTAAGAAAAATGGCCGCCGCCCATTTTGTTTATTGGTTGACATACAAACATGGACGTGCGTCTTCGGTTAGATCCTGATCAATGCTATACTGATGTGTCCGGAATGCTATATGGGGAGAGAACTAATGAAAGGATATTCAGCTCAAGTGTGTTTTAAGGGAAAACGGACAGACTAGATGGCAGAAAAGGTTTTACCTCCTGTCAAATTCTACATGTAAAATGTTGTACTTCTGTGTGTGTTTTCAGAGCAACTGTGGTTCAAAAGTATAAAATCTACTGGGTGAAAATTCCAGGACCAATCATTTCTCAAACAAACGCGCCGCCTATGGCTCCTAGCCAACCCGGGAGGCTGAGCACCGCGAGCTTAACCGAAAAACCAACATCGACTATTACTAAGCGGGTAACTGCTTTAGGCTTTTGTCTGATGCCTCCAACCATTAGCAAACCGTAAGAGTATTTACTGCGAGTTCGTAGAGTCTCAGCGATTGTTTTGTGGGTTAATGGGTTCGTTAGAAAATACCTACATTGACGAGGACTGCGTGTCATTCATTGGTAACGTTCTTAAGCCGTAACACGTTTGTAATTTTACTATTCCATCTGAAGGCTTAATCTTATACAGACAAAACCCCTTTTTTCACGTTCAATGGCAGCAACCTATCAGTGCCTGCTTTCATGTCACATGACAATTAAGTGTTCCTTGAAAAAAAATATTGCTGAGAATTCTATATGACTAGAGACGTATTTCTCGGAGGGATCAGCGTAAAACGTTGAATAATCCAACATACGCGTTTAGCTATCTTTCTCCACTAACTATAAGCATGCTCTTTTTCACATGCAGAATAAGAATGCTCTATTTGCTTAGTTGTTATAGCCATATACACGTGTGGGGGTTTAATAGAGAGGGAACCCGGGTACCGCAAGTGTTTATACGAATCGTGCTGTGTCTTAGTGAATTGCTCCCATGACTTCGTTGTATCTTCTAGTTTAGCTCATCTGGCTGTGGGACCAGCAAGTTCTGCGTCCGAAACCCATCTTCCTGCGAGCCAGAGAATAATGATCAATGCTTCTTCCTATCGTTCGTAAAAGAAGCCAGCACTGTGTTGGTGGAGATGAGTGGACCCAGCCAAGGCTACGTTTCATTTGCCTTATCACATGATCAATGGATGGTCAGTATTTCTCAACTAGAACAGTCTGTGTTGCCGTAAGTCCCAGACCGCACCGAGGAGGGATTGATGAATTACAAAGGAAGCCGCGCTATGTGTCGCTTGCCCTTCTAGTGGAACTGCATGTGATTGTGTTGACGTGTGAATTGTGTGTTTACCATTGTGCGGCAGGTGATTTCAGTATTTGTGCAGGGAGAAGTCTCTGAGACATTGTGCCTGATCTGTAAAGCAGACCTTCAGACCAAATGATTAGCCTCATTTATACTGGTTACAAGAACCTACAGAATCTTCTCTGATTACTAAATTTTTGTTTTTTTGGGGGGGGACAACTTTCCCCTATAATAAAAACTTTGCATCTAAATCTGTCAACTGAACAAAACTGATTGAAATCTCTGTGACCGTTGTGAGGAACGCTTCTGGATCTAAAAAATTCAATCCGTGTTTCAATGAAGTGTTTGAATTATTTCCTGTAGGGTGATGATGACGCTTACCTATGTGTGATCGAGGACCAAAAGGTTCAGATAAATCCTGCATATATGCGAGGCCGTACACACCCCGAGGTGGCTTCACAGGTAACCATTATATTCATCTGGTAGAATGTCTGCGACTTGTTACACCAACTTGCGACCGGCTGGCTAGCCAATTTATATTTGTTTTGCTAAACTGTCTGAATTTTTTACCGTGGCCAACGATCCGACAAAAACCACAGCTTCTAAGACTTCCTAAATAGGTTAACATCCAAACATACATCCATCCAAACATACATCCATGCATACGTCCATCCAAACATGCATACATCCATCCATCCATCCAGACATACATACAGCACCGATCAATGACAGATGGAACTTGAGCACTGTAGGCTCCTCTTCTTGAACCGATGGAGGAGAGAGTAGAGGTAACGATAGAGAGGTGGTCTCCATGTTTTCTACGGTATGGGTATATCTGTAGATGTCACCATTAGATTACATCATACAAGTCATCAGAAGAGCCTCCCCTAGTAGTTCTGTTAAGACACATGTTCCTGTCACCTAATGTGAATATTTAGTATAAAGAAAGCATGGATCTCATACACAAGAAAAAATGGCTGTTCTAAAACTTTAAACTACTGATCAACTTGTTCAATCCAAGCTTGGGTTTTTATGAAAAATCGGTGATGTAAACCCCCGGCCCATCTTTTGCCGAGATTTATTTACCTATGTAAAAGTGTAGTCATTGACAGTGGTCTGGCCTAATACCAGAACAACTTTATATGTTTAAACCAGAACATTTTAATGGGCCACCAGACTTTTTTTTTATTTTTTTATATTTATGTATTTATTTTAATTCATTGTCTGTATATTTTATTTCCAGTTTTGTTGATGCCCTTTGTCCTGTAGGTATTGGGCAGCTGAACAGGTTTTGTAGACCTTTTAAAAACAAAAGTGTCAAATTTCAGACCTTGAGGGCCACAGACTTTCCAGGCTGACTTTTGACTTGGTGATATACAGTGTTTGATTAGATTTAGTTGAGAACACCTAAATCTTGGGTCGCAGTATAACCTTCTAGATCAGGCAATGTGACAAAAAACGAAGGTTGGCTTTCCTTTTAAATATTTGTCGCATGGTAAACCATTATTGGAAATAGTCCTCGCTTTCTAAATTGCCCAGCCATTCGATCGGTGTGTTTTTACTTTCAGGACGTCCTTCAAGATCTAGCGTGGAGATTGGAAGACGGGGTCATTCAGTGCGCTTTTCGTCGAGCCATCAAGATTCCATCGATTACAGAGAGATTTGACATGTCTGCTAGTTATTACATATTTCTGGCTGATGGCGATGCAGAGGACGGTGAGTTATTGGGATCTCAATTTATATAAATGTTTGGTAAAGCACTTTGACAACTTCTCTTATTTAATTCATTTTTTTTATTTTTTTTTTAAAGGGCGTATTTCAAGACATCTTCGCCAGCCTCTAATAACAACCAGAATGTATAATATCACAGGCTCTCCTGATGACGTTGGTGGTTCACGGTCGCCGCTCCTTATAAAATACCATGGTAGGTCAGGGTCTTGGTGCAAAGGTACACTGACAGACAAATGCTGATAGATACTTCTTTGACTCAAATTGAGCAACCCACATCCTAACAACAATAATTTATTTCAGGTGCTCTTATGTTCGTGGCGTGGATGACCACTGTGAGCATTGGTGTTGTCGTTGCACGTTTTTTTAAACCCATATGGCCGAATTCGTCTTTGTTTGGGAAGCAAGTATGGTTCCAGGTATGGAGAGCTGTAGAAAGTGGCTTTTTTTTCTGTGATGCTGTTTAATGTGCCTATACGTTGCTATCCCGTCGTAGTGGAATTATACAGGGCAATAGGTTGTCTCAGCTAGTGTGTGTGTGTGTATATATGTATATATGTGTGTGTGTATATATATATATATATATATATATATATATATATATATATCTATCTCTATCTTGTATTGGCTCGGATATACGCCCGTATATAGGCCGCACCCTAAAAGCTTGGTGCTTTTTTTTAAAGAAATTTTTTTTTTCTTTAAAAAAGCACCAAAAAAACATGCTGCCACTCTTTCCCCCCCCCCTCAGATATGCTGCCACTGTCCTCCTCCCCCCCCTGACTTACCAGAGCAGACTCCCGGGTGTCTTCCGGGGGACATCTACGCAATACGCGTATACAACCGTGCCGGCACCGGAAGTTGTATTGTTTACATGCCCCGCAAGACACCTGGGAGTCTGCTCCGGTAAGTCTTGGGGGCAGAGGTAAAACTCATCGTGCGGACGGTCACGTGATGCGGGTAAAAACCTCCGCTGCCGGGACATCTGCACGACCATCTGCGGCGATGGGGGTAAACAGCCTCCGCTGCCGGCACGTCTGCACTATGTGCTTTAACTATCTCCCTTGCCGGGAATTCCCGGCAAGGGAGATTGTTAAAGCACATCGTGCAGATGTCCCGGCAGCGGAGGCCGTTTACCCGCATCGCCGCAGCCGGTGACCGTCCGCGCGATGCGCTCAGACAACCTCCCGTGTTTTTTTTTTTTATTTTTTTAAATATTTTGCATTTTTTTAAATTTGTGTAAGACTCAACTGTGTTTTTATCATTTGATGTTTTTGCTTGATTCCTTTGCTTGGTCATCTTAGGTTCACCGGATTCTCATGGTGACCACAGTGGTTCTAACGAGCGTTGCCTTTGTCCTGCCCTTTTTGTACAGAGGACACTGGAGCAAAGTAAGTCCCTTTATTCATAAAGGAATCTATAAGATGAAGACTGGTTCTGCTCTGGGAACTCGGACTTGTAATTCTTCATCGGGAAGTTAAGATTTACCTCTCTGTAACTTGCATTCATCGCTTTGGTAGAGGTCCAAATACTGTCAGATTTCAAAGTCCAATTGTACAATATTTTTCTTGCAAAGACGTTCCTAAAAGAAACTTTGACAAACGAGGACTGTTTTAACTTATTTCTGGGTTTTTTCGTAAGACCCTTAACCTTTTAAGGCCCTTGGTTTGTCATACACTGTTAGTCTATATGCCTGCTCCATGCATGCGTAAATTATCCCAATCCACTTCTGTTAGGAGGTATAAAAGTAATCTACCAGTCTGGTGATGTATCCATGCCACCTTGTACATTCCCTGGCAGAATGATAAATGAAGAATACATGTTAAAGAGCTTTGTGAGTAGCTTGAAGCAGCAAATCGATGTTGGGAAAGGTGCTCTTATTGAAGTCGATAGGTGCACACGGGGGGGCAGAAAGCTCACTAAGCCAGCGCTGCAGCTGACTTCCGCTAAATATATTGTGTCCAGAACAGGGACCCCAGCATTAAAGTGCAGAATGTTAAGTGTTCTTCATGTGCTCTACTAAGTTGTAGCTGAGCAATACTCTGTGGTTTGTCCGCAGCGAGCAGGCTATCACCCGTATCTGGGCTGTACTGTTATGGCTTTGGCTATTCTCCAGCCTGTGATGGCAGTTTTCAGACCTCCGCCTCATGCTCCCAGGTAAGGCTTTCAAAGTATTTTAACAATTTCATTTGGCAAGTATGCAAACACTCTGCAGGGCACTTCAGCCATGTGACTACTACTGTAGTAACCATCAATCACTGTTTCTGACCGCAGAGGAATCTGTGGAACGAAGGGGTTTGTTAGGGTTAGAGCAGAACATTTCTTTTTATCCACATTTTCCTTTGCCATGGCAACCATTGGAGTGTTTGTCTTGATGGGACCGTTCCATCTGCTATGGTGATAAGACTATTTTTAAGACTAGAATACAATGTTTTAAATACCCTCTTCCATATTAAGCAGTTTGTTTGCATTCGGTGAAAATATTCCAGAGCAGTGCGTTTTCTGGTCCGACGTCGGTTTTTCTGAATCATTAGATAATTTCATAGGTGTTGATCCGTAGCCTACTGAGATGTTGCTTGGAGCTTCAGACTAAAGATTATAATGTTCTTAGCATGTACTGGACATTTACTGCGTTTTTGATAAACCTAACCCACTGAGCTAAAAAAACCTTTTCTGTGCATGGAAATTCTGCCTGTGATATCAACTGCCTTGCCAATCCGTGCTCTTATCTTTTTTTCCCCTATAGGAGATATATATTTAACTGGACTCACTGGGGTACTGGTACTATTGCCAGAATACTAGCAGGTAAGCTTATTGAAGGCATCTTTAAAAATGGTCTTTTCCAGTGTTTTTCCTGCATAGAAAGAAATAACAAAAAAAATATACATATTATTCTATTTGTAGTTTAGCAAAAGGTTATCATATCGTTAATCCAATTTATACCACCCGAATGTCAGGGAGCTTGAGCTGCATATTGTTCTGAATGTTCTTCGAGGGGATTTTATGTAAATTACACGTTGCCGTGATATATTCTTTATACAATAATATTTAATTCCCCCTCATTCAATGAAGTGGCTGCAATGTTCCTGGGGATGGATGTGCAGGCTTTGAACCTCCCTGACCCGTGGGATACATACACAATGATTGGATTTGTCCTATGGCATGTCTTCATAGATCTACTTCTTGAGGTCCATGGTTACTGTCTTTTACAGAGAGGTATGGTCTCTTCATGTCACAAATACTAAATATGTTATTGCACATAATACTGAGTGTGATCTAGTCCTGTCTTGATTGGAAATAGAATAGAATAGGCTATGTCCCCAATTTGTACGATATTTGTATTTCCCAGCAAACCTTATGCTGTAAAGCCCTTTCAGTGTGTAGGAAGAGCATTTGTTAAGATATCTTGAACCCATAAACTTCCTACGATCTAGGTGACTAGAAAGGCATATAGAATATCACTTTTATTTATTTTTTTGGAACTTCCATACCTAGTTCTTTGCTGGATCTCTTAATTAATTTTGGCACAGAACAACAGTATAAAAAATTGACACCATGTTCTGTTGTCCAGGCTTTTTTGTTGGACTGAAAGCCACTTTTGACTCCTTGATAATGAAGGGACTACAAAAGATCCCAGGTACCCAGGAGGGACTTCCTTTTGGCACTGGGCGCGGGATGATTAAGAGTGTCACTTGTTTAGCGTAGGCTCGTTCTCACCCTAATCACACTATTCACTTTGCGTTGCTTGATTTCATCTATTAGAAAATTAGTTGTCTCTGTTCTGTAACGATTTTGCCGGCAATCTACAATTCCACTTCTGGAACCTTTTTGAAATATTTTCATAAGTCTTTTTTTCCTTTTTTACACCTTTTTTGTTTTAAAGCACAGTGGAAAAACTTAAGACCTGTATGTAGTCTAAAGGTAATTTTCAGAGATTGAATTCCTGTCTTTCTATTTAGAGTTTGACAAAATGGCTGAAGATGAGGTTGAAATTCTTAATCCCTCTCGCATGCACAATGAGGTATGTATTTCCACAAGGAGTGGTGTTTGGTTGGATTTTCACCTCAGGTCATATTCAGAGATAAAAATGCCCAGGGCAAGCACCGGCCATCAGGCCCCCAAAGCCCAACTTTGCCTGAGCGGAGGAGGAGGTGGAGGTCTGTGCCGATTGCTGCAGAGATCTCTTCACGAACGCTTCCTCTGCGGTCTGCTGCTGGGCGCCAGGATGTGACATCATATCCCTGTCCTCTGCAACAGCGTGAGCTCACAGGATGCCAGAGAGAGCTGTGCCAGCGGGTGCCCAGACCTCAGACGGACCGTGGCAGCGGCGTCTTTTGCCCCATGTTAACGACAATCCTGTTTATGGGCCAAAATACTGTAGCCTACCTAGCCTAAAAAAAATAAACTAGAGACATTGTGGGTGGAATACGAGTCTAACTTGGTTGAAAGATGAATACAACTCTTGTACCTGGTGGTTTAATTAAGTTGCCTCCATTCTGCTGTTTCTGCCACTGTGCACAGCATTAACCCAATGCCTTCAGTTTTGACAAATTTGAACCTGTGGGTAACAGGAGAGGTCATATTCCTGTACTGTACTGTGTAATGCCCCCCCTTCTTATAGACTGTAAGCAAATTTAAATCTCTCCCTACCCTCTTGTGATGCACTAGTTGCTAAGTCCTGTTTACCTGTTGTACAGCGCTGCAGAATGTGAAGGTGCTATATAACAGCAACCAACACCGCTCCATCCTTGCAATCCACAAAGACAACAGTAGTGGGCGCTGCTGTCACTGCTCTGTATAATCTCCAGCTCGATACATGCTTTGAAACGGAAAATTACGTTTATGCCCTTTTTTTTTTTTCTATTTATTTTTTAGGGCCACACCTTTAAGAAGATCGTTCTGACCATTTACATTTGTGGAAACTTTGCTTTTCTGATCACATTTCTCGCAGCAATCTATCAGATTTGAGAACAGCCAAGCACGCTGGCCCTCGTTTGCCTGCGACACGGCGTGTGCCTGCTATTCTATTATAGCACCCCTACCATGCGAAACACTTCACGGATACGTCCGGTGGCCGCTGCTGTGCAGTTAGTCATTGATTCAGATTTTCTTTTCTAGAATAAATACCAGGATTCCTGCGTGGGCTGAAACATTAAGCAATCCACAGCAAGGCTTACCAAAAGATTTTTATGAAGTCAACCATTTTCTGAAATATTTTCTACGTGGGATAGGAGGATTTCTTGTGATCGTGATATTTAGCACTTTGATTCATCTCAGGGTCTATTACAATCTGTGTAATAATATATATAATAATGCAATCCTTTATATAGACAACATACTCATGTTTTCAGGAAAAAAAAAAGGAATTATTCTCACTGGGACAATGGTGTCCAAATCAGCAATCCCTACAGCAGATATTTAATATGTACTTGTTATGGCTTCTACTTTTTGTAGCGCCGGCTTTAGTTGCCACTCTTTGAAAGCTGAAATGCCTTAAACTAAACGCATGTACGAAAACTACCAATACCTTGTGCCTTTAATATTCTGTGAAATCATTTGGGGAGATACTTGATTTTAAAAGGGACTTTTTGCCTTTTGGAAGCTGCGATCTGCCGCAGGACTAGCATATCTATTGTGCCCCCCTCAAAGTAGATAAAAAGGCTACCAACAAAGTAATACTTGAGCGATGTGACGGATCTTTAAGGACCGGCGCTATGTACGTCTGTAATATGTATGTGCTTTTGTACAGGTTAAAGATTTCATGAATTAAATGCTAAAACCTTATCAAATATGTTGATATACTGCTTGTGTCTGGGTGTATAGTTTTGGAGTACTTGGGACGCTGCAAAGCTGGGCTAATAGAGGACAGAGCCGAGCATCGTGGAGTTCCTGGACGCAAACGTGGTTTGTGTTGGTTGTGTCGGATGGCTTTGTAGGAGTGTGTGATAATGTATAGACTTCTCATCCTACCTCAGCAGAAATAAATGATTTAATCAAAATCTTAGTCTTTATTTTATGTAATGATAGAGGGTAGAGAATGGCAATTGGTTCTCAGTGGGAAGAAGAAGTCTCCCCTTGCATTGAATTATACATCATATACAGGGCTACTTTACTGGAGAGTTATTTATTGGCCTTTCATAGTGAATAGTAAAGTTGGTGTTAAAAAAAACGAACTCTTGTGATAACTCTGCCTTTAGTGAATAAACCATATTATGCAGGGCGGAATAAATATTATGACCGTTGAATTCTAAGAAGCTGGATTATTGCGTGAAGCTTCAAAACTGATTTAGCATCCTTAGCTACTGTACTTTATTCTGGTTTCTGAGAGCGATCGCCTACCTTATAGGGGCAAAAAGTTTAAGAATGCAGCAAGGAACGTGTGACTCGGATTGTGTAGAAACCTATAAATTAACAAAGCGAAAATGTATGGGTAAATATAATATCAGGTATCATAAGTGTCAATACATTTAGGATTATTTGGAAAGCAAGGGGATCTGGCAGAATAATGAATCTAAACGGTTTAGAATGGCCAAAATGTTTTATTGAGCCCCCCCCCCCCCCCGTGGGCTCTGCGATGCATAATGATTTATCTGGCATCTAAAGTCTTAGATCTGATGCTTTTGCTTGGATCCGCTCGTTTGCTGCATGATCCCCTATACTTCCCAAATATACCAAAAAAAAAACAACTTACCACTTCATTCTGTATTCTCAGGAATCGCATCTCTTTATTTGGCCCGTAAAGACCTTTTCATAACTAACGATTGTGCCTTTTTTTTTATTATTGTAAAACATTCTTTTGGAGTCCCTTGCACTGTCCTCATTCTGCATGCTTTATGGGGTTCTTAAGAAGATTTAAGATATTCATCTGTATTGAGGAAATCAAAGCAAAATGAATACAACCCTCGGCTGAATTATCAATGCTGTCCAGTGTACGTATATTGTATGTGTCCTTGTATCACACACTTTGTTTAAATAGATCCTGCCTAGGGCTTGAGTTCTTCTACTAGCTGCTGTTCTTCACACGGTGGATGAGAAGCACAAGACCTTGGGCTTCACTGAACTACATCTCCCACCGTCCTTTACCTGTCAGAGCCAGGCTCGTGAGTTGAGGTTGCTGGAGAAATACAAAATGTTGCTAGAGGGCTATTTACATACACATACGTATACACAGATCCTTATTACACCAACACCCTTGTCTTAATGTGCCAATGGTGTGGCGAACAGTACTGTGATATGCGAATGTGTGATAATGAAGCTTATTCATTAAAGAGGGAGTTTGCAGGGAAGATGCAACTTGCGTTATGCATAAAGAAGCTTGTGAGTTGGCTTATGCGTTATACAGGGCCTTGCAGGGGACACTTAGTGGGGTTTAGCCTTATGACGCTGCATACTAGCAGCAAGCTAAGCTCTTCACTGCAATGACTAAATCTGTTTTACTTTGTAGCTTAGCCTAACGTGTCCTGTTTGCTTAAAGAGGCATTCCTTTAAAGAAAATCTTACTTGTGTGCGAAGGTTTGCAGAATTCCGCCAACGCGCTCATCCTCAGACGTACGTTTTTGGACACAGTGGGCACCAGTACTAAGTCCTACCAGCTCAACGGTGAGCTGCTGGGGAAGATTCTGCACACTTTGCCTTTGCTGTAAGTAAGGTTTATGTAATCGTTTTCTTAAGAGTGACGTAAAAATTTCTTCATGTTTTCGTATATGGCTGTTACTAGTTGGGCCCCTTTTAGGAGAATTAAACAGATCTTTCATTTTAAAAGTTTTTACCAGTTATGTGTTGGTCATTTTTCAATTGGATCCACGTATATTAACTGTTCTCAAGCTTTGTATCAATTTTTAGTTTTATGCACAAGGGTGGACTCTGATCAGGGGAGACTCTGACCATCTTCTGGTCCAGGGGGCAGGTGCAGCTGAGTTTGCCCCCATGGGCCCCTTGTCCCCCTCCCAGTAGCAGATGCACACACACACACACACACACACACACACACACACACACACACACTTAAACATACATACCCACTCTAACATACTCACACTCTAAAACAGTCACTCCACCACCCCTCACTCCTCTGTCACACCTATACATTTCTTGGCTCTGTTCTTATGGATGTTTAACTCCATTGTGTTACGCGGCACCCGTTGCCTACTTTAGTGGGCCAGTCCAAATTGGATCAGCCCTGTTTAAAGGATTATGAACTGGCCTGCCCATGATTCTGTCAGAAGTGTCATCTGCTGCTTATGACCATAGCTGGGACTTTCTCAGTGAATTGATCGTGAGAATCTTGAAATATTAATCCTTTAATAGCCCATCATGAAGATTCTATGGAGCAATTCTCAAATATGTTAACCAAGTGGTTTTAATTTCTTAAATGTATGCTTGAGATCCACCTGTGTTCAAGAAGGGACATAGACCATAACGCCCCTTATGATACTTACAAAGAAAAAAAAAAGACATGTCCATTTATTTCCAAAACATGATAAATGCATGGAGATGGGACCATCGAAAAAGCTTTTTGGGGATCCCCAGCATTTTTCCATTCTTCATGCAAGTGTATAGACTGATTTCCAAAAGATGCCCTGAAGTGGTCTATGTGCCAATATCACTTCTTTAATTACCATGAGCAAAGGATGGCTCATGTAAAATCCGACTATTGTACACTGCCATTTTAGTGTATTAAATATATAATCCACCAATGTTATGACCAATTTACACATGCTTTACACAATGTGTGTGTTTTTTTTTCCGCCCGTTTTATTTTTTTGCGTCTTGGTGAATTACCTTACAATAAATAAATAAGACAACAACCAAGGTGAAATTTTAAGACACAATATAAGGCACAGTTCTGCTTTAAAATGATGAAAACACATGGCTAATTAGCATAAGCTAGCGATAAGTAACATATAACCACTTGGATCTTTCTGAACTAAACTCCTTTAACCTGCTACCAGTGATGGGTGGGAATAGTAATTTACGCAACAGATGGAGACAGCCTGACCCTGTTATAACTCATACATGTTCCAGAGTCCTGTGTGATTATGACTTCATGGCGTTTTCTATAAAGGTGAGACTGTAGGGCAATGCTTCATTGGCACATGGCCAGGAGGGAGAGCTTCTGGTACAAAATTCAAAAAGTGGTCTTCTCACCATACGAACGAGTGTAATGCCCCAGTCAGGGTGAACGATCCATTGGGTTTCGTTTTATATACAGTCGTCCCCCCATTACTTCATACACTCTTTGCACTCCCACCCAACCTCTAACAGTAATTACACTTTAAAAAAAAATCAGCTACCAAGCAATGTAAAAGTGTTTAGAAGTAAATGTGATAAACATTTCCCGATACGTCCCCTTTAAATTAATGAATGTGGTTATTTAAAGTATGCTTATAGTTCACTGTTTATTTTTACAGATTTGGCTTTACATATATATATATTAATAAAATCACAAGGCTGACTATCTTAGAAGGCAATTAAGGTGCCGGTTGTCTTCAATTCTTGTATATTAGTATCTAGTAATGTATTCATTTTCCTAGGGATTCCCAACACAAGAATAGGCAGCCTCTGAAAACTACAAGTCCCATGATGCTCACTAATAATTCCTGCAGGTCATTGACCAACACATGTAAATTGCTGCCCTCCAGTATATGGGATCTATAAGATCATGGATGGGAGTGATTTACACACCCGCCATACTCTACTGTAGCACTTTAACAGCTCCTCTGGACTGCAGATTCCATCATGCTAGCGACTGCAATGCCCACAATTCTTACGTCTGCTCCAGTCTTGATTTTACCGTTACAAAAGGGTCGCAGAACCACGGATATGTTAATTGTATCTTTGAGGCAGTGAACGTATACATGTTCTAACAACGAACAGGCTTTAAAATTCTATGAATAAAGTTACACAATATGAAACTGTTTATGCAGCACGATTACGCAGTAAATATTAGATCTAGTTTGCCAACATAATTTCATTATTTAAAAGAATCCATTCTGCTGTGTTTCTGCAAGTAAGATCTTGCCTGTGCGATCTTTCTGTTACTGTTACTAATAAAAAATAAAATCAGAACGTATTACAAATGAGAAGATTTTTATATTTCCTACACGCTAAATCACTGTTATGCAGCAAATGAATAGGGGGCAAGGCACTGAATCTGTGTGCTTTGTATCAATGCACGAGGGCCATATTTACTTGCTTAGCATTATTTACCACATAGAAAAGGAATACAAAGGTGAGGGCGGCAAAGAGGGGCAGGTAGCCACTGCACCCGGGTATGCTAGGATTTAAAGATTTGGCCACTAGTTTTGTTATATGCTGGTTTACAAGGACCTAGGACACAACACATCCAAGTCTTCGAGCGGTTCCGAAGCAATAGGTAGATCCAGCGAGGGTCCCGCAGGTGTTTTCTGTTCACTCGCTTTCCGTCAGGGCAGTGGGCCGGCCATTGGGTTTAAGATTTGGTAGTCCATGGGCTGCGATAGTTCTGAGCCAGCTGAACTGGCCTTCCCAGCTAAAAGCTTCCAGGATGACCCTGGAAGTATTCGGAAGTCCATGCAATAAACAGCGTTTCATACTTACGGAATCAATGCTTCTATATGACCTTTTTCCCAAGTTTTGCCATTCGAATTCTCAAAGCTGTGAAAAGAGAACATAAAAGGACATTAAAAGTATTTTTAAAGCCCTGGGCATTGTCTTTTTTATGGGTGAAATGACATACCTCACAGCATTATTTCCAGTAGCAAAAGCAAAAATGTAGAAAAATTAAAAAAATTAACAATGCACTCCCTCCCCATTTATTTATTAAAACTTATGTGGGGATAATGTAGGAATAGTAAATAAATAAAATTATGTGGGGTAACTAGGACTTTTGGTTGCTAGATCAAGGTCCTAGCTCCCACCCCGCAGTGATATCACTCTTCTTGATGTATAGGGAAGTATAGGTCCATTGGAGGTTGGGGCATTTTTACGAAGGCTTTACATTGAGAATTTGGCCCATGTCACGTTTGTGCAAAGATAGCGGAATGGTAGGTAAAGTGGGACAAGCAGACTCATTTCAACTATTGAGCATCTGATGGAGTGTGAAAAGTATCTGAACTTCTCCAGAATTGTATCCTCACTGGTTCCTGGTCTTCATCCCAAGACTGAGCCTACCCAAGGTCAGACTGAGCCTACCCAAGGTCAGACTGAGCCTACCCAAGGTCAGACTGAGCCTACCCAAGGTCAGACTGAGCCTACCCAAGGTCAGACTGAGCCTACCCAAGGTCAGACTGAGCCTACACCACAGTACCCAGTCATTACCAGTTTCACAAGCCATGTATTCAATGGTAATATGAGGCTGCGGAGATGGTAAGAGGAGAGGCAAGCTGTAATCTTATTTTGTTCTGTAAACAGGGAGTTCATGGATTTAGCTGGGTTTATACAGTGAGAGACATACAGTACATCTTGGTTTCATAAACCAGTAGATTAGAATACATTTGTAGTATCCATGCATACATAGAATTATTTAATGATCTTTCAAATGCTATTTTCTCTGTAATACCACAGAATGGCTTTAAACATTAGCAAGACCACAAGCCACCAAGGTGCAGCATGTAAAAGCAACCCAGAAACTTCACAAAGGATGGCACTGTAGTGTATTTTTTTTGTATTTGTATAAATGTTTTTAGAAGGTGGTCTTTGCAGATGAAATTGCATTTTAAATAACATTAAATATATTTGCAATGATCTTTTTAAAACACTTTATTGTTTCCAATCAGGATAGAAGTTTGACGTCACCGCGTGATGAATTGTCTGTTTGGTAATACAATTCAAACAATGTAAATTTCAAGAAAGAAAAACTAATAAAACAAGTAATTCGGTGTTGAAAGGGAACAAATCCTTGTCCCAGAAAACATATGTGCCCAATGCTGATGAATGTTAAAGAAGGAACAAAACTAAAACACAGTATTGAGTCCGTAGCCCAAACACAGCTTTGCCTGCAAGTATTTTGCAAGGATGGACGCATTGTTCCTTTCTCTGGATAGGAAGTATTCGTTTGTCATACTTATTGTTACTCACAATACTGTGTTTTACATTAGAATGCAACAATTAGATTTCTTTATCTTATTCTCACCTGTTAGTGATGGATCTTCAGTACCATCATCTATTATCTGACTGGAAGGGAGGTTGAAATTATGGTGCCCTAATCTTGCTTCTTGTTCTTGTAAGGATATTGAATTCTTGTAGGCTAGATGATTGTTCAGTGAGGCATCATGTGCTGGAGCTGGCTTAGAAATGTGGGCTTGCTGGGTTACAGGGTGAAAGGTTTGTCTGTTAGAGGATTTGTCTTCCCTCTTCAGACCATCATCTTCATCATCATCAATAACAACGAGTTCAGCACGGATAACCCCCTCGTAGTCTGGCAATGGATTGTTTTCGGCATCATCTGCATTTTTGTATCCCATGAAAATCATAGTGACTGGTTCAGAGTCATCAACATAACAAGGTGTTGCTTGGACAACATTGTAGTGAATATCATCTTCCAGTCCAGAAGAAAAATCTCCCATGGAGTATGCTCCAGAGTTCATAACATTTGACCTCTGAAGGTCCTCCTTCGTCTTCAGTTTGAGTTCCAGATTATCTTGGACGGGTTCCATGCTTTGCGTCGTGAAACTAGGTTGACTCTGTGAGAATTCTTGTTCTTGAGGTTCTTTTGTTACTTTAGGATATGATACAGCTTCAGTGGGGAGTTTTCCATTCTGATGAATAATTCCAGGACTCTCGCTAGATAATGAGTTGTGGTCATTTATTCTTGGCTCAATCTGGCCCTTTTGAGTGGTGGAACTGTTGAAGGGATTTGAAAATACTGGCTGATGATACTCAGTGGGAGACTGTGAACTCTTTTCTGTAGCTTTTCTTAAAAGGTCCTCTACTTCAACTGGAGCAAGGGTATCCACTCCATTTTGTGTCACCTGACTGCTCAATGCAAATACAGATTTCCTGCCATCGTCATAAACTTTCACTCCTGTGTCTTTAAACTCACTAGAAGGGACTGGGATACTTGACAATACAGTGCTTTTCCCAGTCTTCATGTCTTTTTCAACCTTGATTTCCATGGCAAACAATGCTGTCCCAGAAAAAAAAAATAATATTTCAGCGCATACGGTAGTCTTAATATTCTTGCAAATTGTACACACCTATACTGCATCATCACATGTTGCATATTACCCTTTAGACTATTTAATCAAAGGCAATAACTTTACTTGGGCCAAGAACAGAAAAAGATGTAGAGCCACGTAACCGTCAGATGAAGGAGAAACCTCTGAGGTCTCAAAAGCTTATGAGACTCCACATGCTTTCCTACAATGGCTTGATACAACATCACCTTGACTAAAGACTGTCTTTCTGGACCAGAAAGGCTGTATTCAGTTTTCCATTCTTCCATTGCTTTCTAGATCAGCAACGTTTGTATTATCGGAGGATGTCCAAACCTGCTTTGACTGTTTATACATTTCCCAAACCACGTATTCACAAGACACCTCAAATGCTGAGGACATTATACCTTTTCTTGGCTCTTCTCCGTTTTCTTCTTGTACCATCTCAATCCTCCTGACAAATTTGGGTTTATAAGACACTGGGAGGTCAGGTATACCATCATAAATATCGCGTACCGGTTCTGCAAACGGTAAACATAACTGCCGTTAAAACAAATCCTGTTCTCTGTCCATTATAAGTTTTATCTATAATAATGAAATACAATTTACCTTCTTGAACTTCTTGAACTTCTGCTTTCACTGCCTAAAAAAGAAAGAAATTGAATATTGATGTAAAGTAATTCTAACACAAAGCAAATTGCCCAAAATACACAGATGGATATAAAGAAGTACAGTGGGGAATAGTTTCAATTAATGGATTTAATTCTGCAAAAAGTGAAAGCGTTTCTAAATAATAACTTGCCTTTCCAATTCTCCCTAAATGCCACATCTTACAAGTACTCCTAAAACAATGTATTTCCCATCAAATGCCACTAACTCTAATATAGTTACTAAAATGATAATTTTGTGGGCGGGGAATCTTTAATTTTTCCCCAATTTGGCTACGTTGCTTCCTTTGATACATTGTCCAGTTGAGCTGCAATTAAATTACTCCTTGTTGTTAAGTTACTTCTCCCATTTATTGGTGGCTGGTCTAATCTAATACTCAAAATTACACCAAAAACACTAATTATAGGTAGTTTCAAGAAATGTAGTTATGTGAAAATATTTTAAATTGGCATATTCCTATTTTTACTGTCAGTACCTAAATACAATGGTGAATTGTAGTTGAAACATTTTGTATTTTAAGAAAATAAATACTATAAGAAATGTAGCACGTGGTGCTTCAATATTTAGCTTCATGATGAAAAATAATGTTTTGCACTAAAGGGCTATTATGAAGCTTGATGAAGACCAATGTAGAGCCGAAATATTCCCTTTTATTCCCACTATGACCCAATAAGTGAATATTTGATGTAATTTGGAGGGGAATTTCATTCTGTGGGGGGAATTGCTGAATGCATGGTATGCTGGGACCGTTCAGATGCCGCATCCTCTTTACTGATGAAATAAGTGAGCGCTTCGCTATCTGTTCATGATATTGTACCTTTATGATGTCCGCTGTGGTGCGTTCCACAGATTTCAGTCTCTGCAGCACCCGAACTTCTTTGGCGGACAGCTGTGCTTCCTTCTTTTCAAGGTCCTCAATTTCTTGTTCAAGTCTGCAATTGCAATAGATTGGCGGCGTTACGCGAAGGATCTGATGCACATCACATGCTTCGTTATTTGGTACACGGTTAATTTAAAACGTTTTGGAGTTTTACTTCTAACATATTTTCCATTCCTGCCTCTTCGGTGTGATTTTTTTCGTTGGAATCTATAATTACACGAGCGTTAAGACCGTATGTGAATTTAATTAAATCTATATTTAAACAAGAGGTTGAATGTAGTCCACAACTGTTTCTCTTATGCTTGGATTTTCCATTGAGCAATAAGTCACATTTTTCCTTATGTATCCATATCTTGGGAGCCATAAAAATATGCCTGGCAAGATACTAGAGAAAACTTGATGCTCATTACCGGCAAGAGATTATTAAGCTAATTAAGTATCAATGTGATATGGAACGATATTATTATACAGCATACTCGAATATCTATAAATAGAACTCTATCTGGTCTCCATTTTTTCTACTTTTTGGATCGCGTATTAATTAATTAGACAGGTTTCAATACGATGGCCGGATCTATCTCTATATTCGAAGCAATAACTGATATTTCCATATCCTTATGGAAATTTTGTCCACCACACCCGAGTCAGCCTATACAATAAAATTATATGCATTCTATATTTTTTAGCTAATCCTTGTTCTTACTTTTTTGTTTATTTACGGCACGTAAGTCTGAAGTCTGTTTTTGAAAATGGGAATTAATTTTACTGTATATGTTTGTGTATAACGCAATCATTTTTTTTAAAGTGTTTGGCATTAAATATCCATTAAATTAGTGTTTGGATTAAATGAGTCCATCTTTCTCTGTTTAATTTATTCATGAGATTTATTGCACGGCACATAAAATTGTAGAAATTCTTATTTTATGTATATGACAATTTTTTTTTACTTATACACTGACTGGTTATCCCCAAATTTTGGGTTAGCACTAAGACCGCAGCAACTATGAATGGGTACAGAAAGCAGCTTTGTATTAACCTATTTAGTCATTAAACTAGCACCGGATGGAAAACATGGAAGCTACCGTATTTAGTAAATGGGCTGAGTGGTGACAGATAAATAGCTGCTTCCACCAATCGTTCAATTATTGGCAAATAGGCATTAGGAATTTAGGTCTTGGTGGAAATTAGGAACATCTTGTTATCAGTAGAAAAAAACAAGAGCTTAGCGAATAAATTCTAAACTGAAATTACTAAAAGTCTGACCTTTCATAACCATTCAGTAGAGCTGACCTCAACATCATGATGCCATGAATCTAATCTACTCATAGTTACATAGTTTATAAGGTTGAAAAAAGACCTAAGTCCATCAAGTTCAACCCTTCTACCTAACCTTCCTATTCTTGGTCCAAAAGAAGGCAAAAAAAACCCTAATTAAGCTACTTGAATTCTGCCATCAGGGGAAAAAAATTCCTTCTTGACTCCAAGAGGCAATCGGATTTCTCCTTGGATCAAGAAGCTCTAAAATATTAATGTTATTCTATTTATAGCCCTGTATGTCATGCATTTTTTTTAAAAAAAAACTCCTATATAAGAAATAACTAAAACCATCAAAATCATACCCTACTTGCGCTCAACTGTCAGAATAGAAGTGGGACGTTGTTCTTCCTTATACATAGATCTAAAAAGATTCTCTTCCATGGTTAAAATGCATTCTGTGAATCACTGCTTATTTTTTCCACTGGATGAAATCCAAATCTCTTTTTAAAATCATGCGTTGCCCGATGAGAGAAGGAAAAGGCTCCAGGAAAATGGATTGCAACCTTCTGACAAGACCAGACACACCTTATGCTTCCATTAGTGTTCCCATAGCTCATCGACTTACTCAAAGGGGGAAAAAAAACATAATTATCTTTTAATGGTTAGAATAACAAATATGTTTTTCTAAGGCTTACTCAATTTTCTATGACGTGCTGAGGTAGTTTGGCCGCGAACCGTAAATCTCCCATAATCTTAAATCAAAAAAGATTTTCCCATAATATGCACACTTATTAAACATGTGTCGCAATAGCAGACATATTCCCATACAGAAATAATCCTGATGCTAATTACTCAATTCTCACCAAATATTTAATAATTTGGCTATGAAAGGATAAAGAGAAGGTATTGACTCAAATAAACTTCTATTTTCTCTGATCCAGTCAATACAACATAACTTCATCAATCTATTTTGCATAATTACTATTTTATCTTTCATATAAAAACACAGTAGCCTAAAACAAACATTATTTCTTCTGAAATATAAACTATATACAGTACATGTCTTGACAGGGCCGGGCTGGCCTTGGGGGTGGGGGTGGGGATTGAGTAAGATGGAAAAAAAAGAAAAGGTTTGGAAAAAATGGGATAAAATAAGGTAAAAAGTATAGAATACTAAACTCCTATGATATAGAGAAAAGAGAGAATTTTACGACTACAAAGTTTTTGCAGCAAGAAAGGGAAACACTATAGAGCCTAATATACAATTCAGAGGAAGAAGTATTTAATCACCCGGAAAGGCTAACTTTACTGTTTCTGATTAAAAAAATAAGTCTTTAATAATGAATTGTTTCTGATAAATAGAATTATCTGTCAAATTACAACACATAATGAATCAAGCAACAATATAAAATAAAATTGACTTATATCATACAATATAAATCAATGTTTACCCTTATCCAAAGCACATATATGATAGAAGTAAACCTACATTTCTGTCCAAACTGAGTGGGCACCATCCAAAAAAGCCTTGGAAAGCCTTCTGTGCAGTCGGACATCCTTAATTTAACTAGAAATCAATGATCCAGAACAATTATCTTAATCAAGTTAAAGCCGGTGGTAGAATTTAGTGACAGCCTGATCATGATTTATCTGCAATCATAGTTACAGCGGGTGTTGGCTACTAAATATACTCATAAAGCAGGGGCATTATTGTATGGGGTATTTGAAAAAGGCTGCTTATTGAAGCAGAAACAGATTGAACTTTACTTTACACAAATTGATAGGATCGTATGATGCATGGTGCCAGCAGCTCGTGCTGATAGTAATTCTCAAGTCAAATGTGAACAGTTACCATTAGAATGAAACATAGGAGCCAAGGTCATGTGGAATTCTCATTATCAATCAGTGAACCCCAGCCGCTGCTACCACAGAAAGAGCCCGATCTCGCTGGAACTTTGCTAGCTTGGCATACCTGGGAACTCTCCGAGTTTCGCCCGGAGACTCTGGGTGAGGCGTTTCTTCCCCGGGTCTCCGGGTCACTGTGGGTGAACTCCGGGTCGCAGGGGCTGCGTTGCGGCCGCTCCACTCCCCATCCACTTACCAGGGCCTTGAGCGGCACAATCAAAGGAGTGGCAGACTCACTACCTAAATACCACTTGTTAGACCACAGAGCTCTGTGCCTATTTAAAAAATACATTATTTATGATTTGTTTGATTTGTATAGCGCCAACCTATTCCACAGAGCTGTACCTCTCTATTTCACTCCCTTGTGGCCCAGTATACTAGTGTTCTCTCTGAGAGAACCGCGCATGGACTGCATGGAAAGGTGCTATCCATCTCTAGGTGTAACTAATGGCTGTTATCATAATCTGCAGGGTAATCACACTAATTAATGCTTTGATACACAATAGCAGTAAAGGCGACACTCCCATGTACATGAAAGACAAATTTCAAAAGAAATCATAAACTCTCATTAGCTGCTCCTGTAAATCAAAGCGTTACCATGGTGACTTTACTTTGCAGGTAGCTTAACAGTCATGTAATAAAATGCCATAGAATAGATTTACACAGAGACATTTACGCCACTTCCTAAAATACAGCATACCCATGATATTATATGGTGAAAACATATACTCAAACATTATTTATATTTATATATATTATTTAATTTACACTTTTTATTTACACTGTTCATCCCCTGAAGACTAAAAGTTGTCTTCAATGGACGTGACCGGATCTTCAAGAAAACAATTTGGTATATGAGGACTAATATGATGTAAAATGGATTTTATGCTCATCTGCTAAGTAGTTAGAGCTGTGCGAGTTATTAAAGAGGCAGGTAAAAAAGAAAAAGACAACTATTTTCAGTAACTCCTGTGCTCACCTCTATCACTCATTTCAGCCATCACATGCACTTTAATGCTCCACCAAATGCATTTCAAACAGACCATTTGATGTCCCCCCCAATCAGATCCAGTGCAGGCTCTGCTGAATGATGACTGAAGTCTGAGAGCAACTTCCTGCCACTGACTGACAACTTCAAACAGCCAATCAGTGGCAAGAAAAGTCAAATCATGAAGGAAGAATGCATGTTAAAGCATTCATAGAAGGTTATGGTTACTCACATAGTATTTTAATATACATTCTTCTAAAGTAGAGGTTCCAGGGACATTAGGCTGTCTCTTTAAATGATCTTTCTGCCGCTTAAAGCGACATATGCAACTCATATGCACAAAGTCGCGTGGCAAAAGAATTGTCTAGGCGGTCTAAGTACAATGGCGGCAATAATATAGGTAAAAGTTCTTAAACTATATTTATATTAATCATTGAAAGAAAAAATTTACTTTTAATGTAAATGCATTTGAGTCTGTGCTTTAACGTGAAGTACGAACTAACTCGAGTACCGCTGATTTCCATACATTGACTTTCTCACTGATTAGGAAAGCCAGAGAAGTTACTGAAGCAGAAGAAGTACAATGTATCACGGAAACTGAAAAGGTCACTGCATTTTGCA
Source organism: Spea bombifrons (assembly GCF_027358695.1). NCBI lineage: Eukaryota > Metazoa > Chordata > Amphibia > Anura > Pelobatidae > Spea > Spea bombifrons. The sequence continues at coordinate 36,211,496 of NC_071092.1, read as the reverse complement.
TCCCTATTCCAGGGTAAATGTCACCAGCTGTCACGGGGAGACAGCCGTTTGATTAAAGGGGCCACATTTTTGAGCACAGATTTCATTACATGATAATATAAGATGTTGGTTTTCCAAAGTAAAACTCTGAAGCTCACAGATGAAAACAATCTTGAGGAAAGGTGCAAACACCTTAAAGGACTATCTCTGGTGGTCCATACTGTATGCATCATTATTGTTTGTTTAATCAATTTATTGGGTAATATAGTTTCATGTGGCCTGCAATATATATATTTTTTTTATTTAGTAAGTTGAAGCTTCCCCTTGAACTGCAATAAAGATTTATCCTAACCAGATGATCAGAACTAAGCTCAGAAAGCTGCTTAACATTGTAATTAGCAATTACGCTTCATCCTAAGTAGTTGGGTCCTCTAAGCGGCTTAGTGTAGTTTCATGACAGTGACTGAACGAGCATCTAGCAGGTTTATTTATCGCTAAAACACGTATTATCCTATCTGTATTTTGACTATGACTGATTTGGCAGATTTTTATTTCTGCTTACCATCGTTGAGATGGAGCTGTCACTTTACCGCACTTAGTGGCAACACACTACTATTACCCGTGTTAACCAATGATTTATTTAGTTATACATTTGTGTATAAATGTTATTGATCCAGTTATATCAGCCTTGGGTAAAATTTACCTGACAATACTGAGTTCTAGGTGATTGATCTGCCGTTGGTCTTCTTGACTTTGTCGTAAAGTCTCTTCTTGTTCCTTTGGAGTCATCGTACTCAATCCATCCAAAAGCCATTTTTCCCGCAGAGCTTTTTTCTACAAGGTAGAGGTAATTGTAAGAGTAGGTGTGTTATCCTACCTGTCCAACGCCAATATCTTATCTTTGGGCTGATGTCCAACATTGGGACAGTTGTATCATTTGGAATGTCTCCAACGGTATCTCTTCCATAAAGGGAACAAAATGAAAAGGGTGTAAAGGGAGCAGCTCTATGCTCGGACTATTTACCTGGACTAGCCGGAAGTAATGGACACCACCTTGGCATTGTTACCCAAATAATTAAAATGTTTTTTTTATACACTGCTCATAGCTGTGTATAATGATCCTCCTGGAGGCTCCTGCTGCCACCCCTATTCCTTTAATTTATAACCGTCGGCTGTCTTCCAGCGGGTACAGTATAATCTTAAAAGCATGAGTCACGTTTAATGGTACGCTTGTGAAAGCATAAGTGAATATATTGATGTATCTTTTGAGTAGCCATTAAATGGTAATTCATATCTGCAGTTTGCTACAGGGGCTTTGAGCTGCCTTTTCTAAAACACATAGATTGTCTGATGGCTTTTACACTTTGTAAAAGTCCTCCCCCGGCTACAACTATTAGACGTTCTCCACTTGGGAAGCGTTCGCTACTCTTTTCAGCACATTATGCTTAGTGAGACTAGAAAATTATATACAATAGTTCGATGCCAATATTAACTTTGCTTTGTGACATTTTGTTTGTCCTTTTGTTGTGAAGCACGAAACTCTGTATTAATATAAGAACAAGATGGGTTTTCCATATGCCTTTCTCTTTAGCCAGTTATCGGCTTATATTAATAAACTGCAACACCACGCGCCTGACCGTGTAGGACCTACATTTATTGGAGTATAAAAAACAACATACAAAGCATAAAAGGGATAAAAATAGTGTCTCAGGCATAATTGTTGGGGATTCTGGTACACTATATGGCCTTATATTGCTCCCCATGCATTGATTCCCATGTAAAAGCATGATTGAAATTCTCATTAATATTTGAATATACAGTAGACGCCATAAGCGTATGTTCTATGTTACCTTTAAATGATGCACCTTTAATTTCTCTTCTTCAATTCTCAGCCGCTTTTGAGCAATTTCTTCTTGTAACCTTCTCTTGTTCTGTACAGATCAAAAACAAAGTTCTTAGTGGTAAACAGTAATCCTGCTCGATAGATTTCACAACTCACTATTTACTGTTATTGCCTCAAAAGAGTAAACTTGCCACCTTGCACGATGTCATGGCTGATTAAATAATCTAGTCTACTCTAGTCCATAGTTAACTAATCTCAGAGTTTAGTACAAAGCCGATGACTGATGAATTCCCATTATCAATGTGCGCATTCGCTGCAATGGCATAGGTCACCGCTATACTGCATAATGCATACTTTCATCTCACTCCAGCTCCCATTTTATTGAATAAAACACAAAATGCATAAAATAATGCAATAATGTAAGTGACACCAAAGGTATGAAACCAAGGAAACATATGTAACCCTTATTCTAGATATATACTAGGCTGTCGATATATCATGTTCTGTAAAACCAAATGTATACCTGCATATATATATATAAGCTATATAATATCATCTATAATCTATAAAGAATTATAAACACGAAAAGCCTTAAAATAGTGTGACTTATACACGCATAATTAAATGCAAGTTTAGCTTAACAAATAATGTGTAACAAAAAAAAACCTTTTGCTCTCAAGTATTTGTTCCAACATGTACAAGAACACACAAATATAGCATTTAAATGCATTTAATTATGCGTGTTCTTGGTAATTTCATGGTATGAAACATGTATGTATGTAATTATGTCAAGCGAACTATATATCAGCGCTCAATCGAAATGAAGCAATCAGCAAAACCTTCAATAATTAGTAAAGGTTGGAATATTAAGAGTCATAAAGCGATGAGGTAGTAGATTGGCAGCGGTCTGACAATTAGAAGGGTGTATCGCTGATTATAAAACACACACTGCTGCTGGGCAAAGCTAAAAGATTTTACCAAAGCTTTCTCAATTGAGCATGTCATACTATACTGTAATGTCAGCGGGATTCACAGACCTCGTATTAAGAAACGGAGCTGTTTGTTAGCGTTCATAAGTGCACTTAAAGACAGACAGCCTCAGAAGACGTCTCATCACAAAACCGGAAGGTCATAAAGCACTTGACGGCATCTCATCAGAGTATCTCATCAGAGTATATTAAGAAGCATTAAGGCAAAGTTTCATTGATATACAATTCTAAGGTTACAAACAGGAACTGCCCATGGAAGCCACCTGACACCCCACCAAAAGTGTGGCCAGAGACGTACCCACAACTGCCAAACCTATCACTTCTAAATGGAGGCCAGGGGTCAATGACTTGTCAGATAAAGGGTTAAATATAGACGAAGGCATCTGACCAAACATACTTTGCATGTAGGGCCTAGTAAGTGGCAATTCAAGTTGATGCTGGCAGCACAGCTGTTCCAAACTATGCCAAAGCCAACAAGGCAATTTCCCAGAGTCTCCTTTGGAAAACGTGACTGATGTCAGTGGAGAATGTGATGCTATACTTGCAAATTGCTGCAGGAGTGTCTATGACAAACCCATGGCAACCGGTTTTGTTGTACATACAACTTGATGTTACTCAGGCATACATATTTTAATTGCGGGAGTCTGCAGACAGGAACAAAGGGCCGAATTTACTCTCCTGTCTGGAATTACTAAACAGGAGGACATCTGAGCTCAAATATCATCACATCAGAACAATATATTTCTTCTCTAAGTTCCTGTTGGAATCTGCCCAACCTCCCTGACATCCTAGGATCCTAAAAAAATCAGGATTTAAGATGCGGGTATAGTCCACTCAGTCCTTCTTAGAGCAAGATGTTAATTACTTCCATTAATTAATGGAGAGACCTGCCATATCGCTGACCTAAATGACTGTCTGAGCTGGCCGGGGGTGCTGTAACCATGTGCTCAAACATAGAAGCAAGCTAGAACCTGTAGGAAGGTGTGCTGGAGATTGGGTCCATCTATGGTGCCAGAAACAGTGGAGCTAAACCAAACTGGGAGATGAGAGCAAAGTAGGGAAAAGGGGTAAAAAAGGATATCTGTTATATTTTGCCTGTCTTTGTAAATATCTTACAGAGGCTCGTATGCTCCAACTTTAAAATAATCTTTAGCCCTTAATGTCAGGCACTCTAGTAACATATTGCAAGAAACTAACAATTGCCTCAGGGTAAGGTCTGCTGGGAAATCTGAAGATCCCTCGCCATTGCTTCCATGATTTACTCCGGTGTACAGAAGACTAGCAGTACAGATATTTAAAGGCCTTTGGCCCGTAAAGTTCCTTTTGTGTGGTCTTCAGTAACTGCACAATGGATGCTTCTGACCAATTTATTGTTCACACATAGCACAATGTTGCAGACATCAAAATAACCAGCTGGCCTGGCACTTGCGACGTTAAGCCTCTGAAATTGATGACATCAATCTTGTCAAAGGAAGTGATGTCATTTTGTTATTTTTAAACATGATACAACTTTTCCCATCTTTAATTTCAGCACTCAAACAAGCCACGGCGCCGACTTACCTACTTTATGGCTGAAGATTGGATAATTGCTTGGCACTCTCAGCTGTTTTAGTAATACACCTTTCCTGTTTATGAGGTAGGGCAGCCTTTATATATCCTGCTGCTGCTGCTATTGTAATAACAACCAACATCCTTATTAAGAAATTGAGAGTGATGGTAGTTGAGAAAGCCAAATAAAGTTGGCGCACCACAGGCTATGCAACCCCAACTCATTTTCTAACTCCAATAACAAATGAAACCCTGATCTTATGTGCATGCAGTAAGTTGCATTGGAGTCCATGCAAAAAGCACCCCAATATACATCTAACATAAAAAGAGGGCTAAAGTGGTCCTATAATGAGAAGAGGCCTGAAGGTTTTTTGAATGCATTAAGCAATAACCATTTTGGGAAAAAATGCAACCCAAGTAATACCAAGTGGGTATTTTTGGAAACGAAGACACCCAAATAATACCAAGTGTCTACATTTGCATAAATATCCATGAGTCTAGTTGTACTTGGTGACACGTTTTAAGTAGATCAGAACAAAGACTCTTTATCTATTAAGTAGCAAGTACTTGTATACGTCATGTACATTGCCGGTGCTCTGTGCTACTTGAATGTACCGGTTATATCTACTGCATTTTTCCACGGCTGAGACAACGATCTACACTCATCACACCAGGGAGGGATTTTCGGATTTATCTTACTATGGATACTCCATTTGCAGGGGGCTATAATTACCATCATGCCCAGCCAGCCACAAGACTATGTTCATAGCATCTGGACTGCCATAGGCTATCTCTACACTCAAAGAGTTAATAAAAAAACATACAGCAAGCGCAAAATGGACCATAGCCACCCCATTAAATGCTCTTTATTCCAGTCTGTGCCTGTCCTAATGGTATGATAGAATGCTTAGATATAATTGGCTAAAACTCTCCTGGGAATATGTATTTCTTATAATTTATTAATGAGATTAAACACATTTAACCCTTTCCTTACATATCCCTCTTATGCCAAAGGTGTTAATAATAGACATATAAACCTTCAATTGCCTAATTTAATAGTGCAAGCCAGGGCAATTATTGTTCTTGTTAAAAGACAAAAAAAAGTCACAGGTTTCTATGGAAACATCCAGGAGAATGTATTTATCGCATGAAAAACAGCAGCGAGACCAGTACAAGGGGATCTTTGCACTAATTTTGCTTCTGTTTTGCACCAAATGCATTAAGCAAGCACCCACATTAGTATGATTAGATGAAACAAATACCGGTTTACCTTCATAAAGACGGCCTGAGTGCTTTAGTAGAACTATGCAGTTTAAATGCCCATCTCACATCTGTTTCAGGCGGTAGTAACTCTGCATTGGTACGTTAAACTTTTCTATACCACTAACTGGACCTGCTGATGTACAAAGAGATCTGATCCCCTATAAATAGTGTGTTAATTCTTATGTTTACGTAGGAAATTCAACTTGACATTAAAGCGTGCCTGGACACTTGATAAATAATGCTAAATAATACCACCTTTATCACCATGGATGAGCAATGGCTTTTCAGCAGGTAGGAGAAAGCTTCAAGCAACGGATTGTAATCAATGCAAATAAGAGAGCATTGAAAATCTAACGTTGTGACATATTTTAGAACATCACTATTGCATTTGGTACACAAAGAATGGTTTTCTCTCCTTCCAACTGAGTATCTGGGGATTTAAAAGACTATTTTTGTGCTGGCCGATATCTGTCCTAATTGCAGGTCAAGAGATTGACCTAATGTCCTTGAAATAAACACATTCGTTATGTAGCCTTCAACACCTCTGCTTGGTACATTTTTTTCTGCACATCCACCTGATCTCTTGTAAGATCTTTCAGCTTCTACGGTGTCCTCTTATAACAAATATGTGTACCGTTCAATGAGCTACAAATGCAAAATATATGGCGGAAAATTTAAATGATTTACGTCCATGCACTCAAAACGCAATCAATGAACTAGATGAAGAATTGTAGTAATAAACAGGAATACTCACGGTAATGGCTTGCAGTCTCTCCTTAAGTAACTCAGCCTCTTCCATCCTGAAAAGTTATATGGAAAAATACATTCAGAGCGAGACAATAGAAGGATAAATAGCCACAATATGTGGAGAAAGAGCCACGACACTGAGACCAGGAAAGTTGCTGCAGGTCCTGAGCCCTAAGCAACTGTGGAAAGGAGTGGAGAGTTTGTCAATGGGCTGAGACAAGTCAACGGATCAGCCCAGACAGGCACATGTAACGAGGGTGTGATCTACAGGCAGCCAGAAAGCCAGCATCACTGACAAGTTTCAGCGGCAGAGCACAAGCTTTGATACTGTAACAGGCTGCCGGCTCTCTGTTGCTAAGTGTCCTTGTATCATATTACTTTGTGCTGTTTTAGACGATGATAATACACTAAAGAAAACAAATAGAACAATGGTAAGGAATTAGGTAAAGAAATCTAAAGCAGCACACGTTGTTGATCAATGAATCATATTTGTATTTAAATCATTCAAAATCCTTGGCTTTTAGAGTCAATGAATTTGTCGAGCTGAGTATATACCGTATTACCATCCTGCACGTTTATGCTTAAGGAAAAGGAACATTGGGATTTATTCACTAAAACAGGGAGCGGTATTTTATTGTCTAACCCAATTAATTATAAATTAACCAGTCTCGTTAGGCTGTTTTTGCTTGAAAAAGTTAACGGCTTAGTTGGCTATAAATAATGCATAATCACTTGAAGTGGGATGATTTTTTCCACCACTCAATAGTGAATAAATGCATGTTCATGGGTATCAGAGAGGTTTGAGCCACATCAAAGATAAATTAAGAACTCTTGGGATAACCTGTGCTGTCTCAGGACCCATGATTGAGTTTTTCAGGGTGGGTTCACTTGAGTAAAGTGGGGTAAAATCTTGACGGATGCAACTGCGCTCATTCTAGATTCTTGAACCAGTCTGATTTTATACAGCCATGATTCTGTTTTGTGTACAGCAAGAACAGTGGCGGTGCCTCCGCAAACAAAACGTGATGGGTTAGAAACAAAATTGTATTAAGCACGGTTGCCACAACGGCCTTTGCCAGAATGTACCTAAAATTCCAAGTATGCGGGGTTCATATCTCAGATATTAGAGATTAAGTGCTGGTCAGTAACACCAGTCATACTAAAACTGATGTTGCTTCTTCTGAGATTTGACTTAAACCCAATCTAAAAAGGCATAGGTTTAGGTTTCTGACTTCCATGCTAGGCCACCCAGCGTGGGTCTGCACAGGGTCTCAGAGGACCTATAATGATGTTACGCGACACTTTAAATACAACTCTATAATGAATAATGAAAATATCAAGCTACAGTTGGGAAATATTTTGCCCCAAGCACCATGTTCCATGTAGATAATACATTCTTCCAATTTCAGTAGTTGTATTTTCCAGAACCCACAAAGATACTGCTAAGATCAGTAATAGTTAGCATTAATGTACGTAACCATGTTCACTTTATTGAATGCCCATGGTTGATGTGAGAATTACTTGTCTAACGCTTTTAATCACTGTCCATTTTCAAGAAAATTACTGTTTTCTGCAGAAATAATGATAATTGTTTTGTATTTCTTCACATGTTCCTACTTGATGATTGAGAAACAGAGAGGACAGCTGAGCCATAAAATCCTAAAGGGATTATATGAAATTATTGAAGTCAGTCATCGGTTATTCACAGTCCCAAATGAAGACTGCTGGATTACTCTGGAGTCTTCCTGTATGCTTTATAAACGCATGATGGCATGATGGCAAAAATGTAACACCCCAATATAAACTTTAACAGCTTAATTACAGAAATCAAACAGAAGTGTGACAACGTTTCAACGAAATGTCCATCTACAATGTTTGCGTTAGCCCTCTAATGATTGCCCATAGTGCCCTTTCCAATCCTCCATACATTTACATTATTATTTTCTTTTTTTTAATTATTCTCTACTGTATCAGTTATGTAGAATCCATTCATATAAAGCCCATAACCATAGGGCCAACACGGGTGCATCAATACTCTATTTATAATGTTGCCCAGTTTAGGTCTATGTGAATTCATCTAACACATTCCCTACCGTTCTGAATTTCTTCTATTGGCTAATATGATTAAAATAATAATAATAATGAAAGAACAATAATGTTTTCCTTTGTTAATATAGAAACCTTCTATTCTGATTTTGCTAATATTTGTTAAACAAATCTAAAAAACAGATAGGCCATGATGCCTAGAACTTATTTCCATCCATGGACCAAATGTAAGAATTATCTGTAAGATCCATAAATGAGCCATTACATTTTCAGCTGCTCTTAATCTCAGTTGTAGACGTTGCATATGTCTTTTAACTGTAAAGCAGTAATATGTTAACTATTAGTGAGCCAGATGGTTTTCATCTTTCAGTACATATTTACAGCATTGTATAATGTGTTACAGGGCAGAATTCACAGTATCGTTCCCCATGGTTATGTAGAAGGTATGTTAATCCCGTTATGATCTGGATTTACGTAATCGAGAATGAAACACACCAGCTGTCATGTAAACTGCCTTTAATACCGCTCTGCCACTGACCAGGCAGAAACCAAGATCACACACGGAACACGTGTTCGGATGCCAGACTCCAAGCAGCTGCTTTTGTGTCTGCAAGAGGCATAAACAGGATCTCCAAATGATCTGGACATTACACACTTGAAACTGAATTCTACTAGAGGTCTATAGTTAAGAAGTCCTTTGTATGAAAGTCATATGCTGGACCTGTAACGTTAATAGCAATTCACAGCCAAAGGTTGCTCCACATATGTTTACCCCACATATGTTTACCCTATTGAAAAAAAGATCCATGATATTTTCTTTTGTTGTCACATTTTTTGTCAAATGGGCCAATGTTTTTATTATGTTTCCTGTGCTTAAGATTGTTTGCACCTGCAAACAAATACCCCAAAATATGGGGTCAGCTACCCCTACGTATTTCGCAAATGCAATTTCCTGTAATTATTTGAGCAAATGGCAACATGCAAAATGTTGTTTCCAGGCCTGAAATACTTTTTAGTTTTTTTTTTATAAACTAGTCTTTTTGGCGATGGTCTCATAGCCGTGTTGTGTGTGTTTTTTGACCTTGTGGCTCTAATTTAAAAAAAAATCCAAATTGCAGCGGAGCGGGTGTCTGTACCTGGATGCTCAGGTGTTTCACCCAGCTAATTGTTTGATCTCTGTATGAATGTATTCTGTCTGTATGTGACCATACATTTTGGGAACAGAAGCTGTTTTGTCATCTGTGAACGCTCTGGATTTTATTCATTCCAATGTCTCAAGGTGAATTGACAGATTTTCAAGGTCACAGTCTAGCGCTGACTCCCTCACATTCTATGTTCATTCTCACAACTTTATAAGTGTTTAAATCCCTGCTTGAACACAGTTGACGGTTTACCGTATCTTTAAAGAAAGTGCCATATGCTGATTAGCAACTGATTAGGGCCGGTCTCTGAATGGACTTCTAGGCGGCTATTTTATCAACTACCTCCATGGTTATTAGAAGAGCAATGTAGTTTATTTGAATATGGTAGTAGAAGTATTATTAAACACTCATCTACAGACACCAGACAAGCCAAGTTTTTCTCTCAGATATCTCATGGTGCTGCCACAACCACAAGGGATTCTGGGTAGGCACATGCAAATAAGGTCAACAATAATCACCTTTTGCCTCTATATCCACTTTATACATGGATCCCTTGAAAGTAATTGCCCGCTGTACAAGACAGCCTTTAGACAAAACTCGGATTAGAGGTGCAATAGCCAGATCAACACTCATGGACGGCTGTTTCATCCTTGATGGGACTCGTCAGCATGAGGTTGTGATACTGGCTTAATACTTGGGGCTTTGTGATTTTAGTCCGCTGTAGTCTGATGCCTCATTGAGAAGTTCTCAGGTGTGGAAATTCCCCTGTGACTGGCTGTTGGTTACATTATAGAAATTATAGAAATCTCCACCAACTATCTAAATTTGTAGAAAACAATCCATAATTACCTAAACTACCAAAGAAATCAGAGACATATGTATATGCGTGTTAATATAAATATCTTCTACATTAAGATTCCTTTCTGGAAAACAATTCACTTATATAATTGCAAAAATTCAGTCAATTTATCATTACAATTCACGTTCCGGAACAAGGTCAATAATTGTATCATCATTTCAACACCTAGATTTATGGATTTTCTCATGTTTGTGAATTATTATGAATCATCCTCATATTTCTTCTTAAACCTTATGTGACTATGATATTTCGGAGTGAATAGTATATCTGGCTGTATAATAAATCATTTTATCTTACTTAAAGCAAATATTTTTTGTGCGAGAGCCAGTTACGTATTTTCGTGACAGAATATAATGCTGCGGCTATGAGATTATCATGATATTCAACAGGAGAAGTTCCATTGTAATTTTTTAAGTTATTGCTACTTAGTAAAAATGCTTTAAAGACATTGCATAGATTTTTTAAAATAAAATGTTGGTTTTACAGCCGTATAGTTCATATATTGATTGATCTATACGTACAACTCATTGGCATTGTGGTAGACAACGGAAAGGCCACCTGACAGATGGCATTCTATGAGGAAATAGACTTCAGAAATATTAAAACATTAAGCATGTGTGGGTGTGCGTAGGGGTGAAAAACCAAGGGGTGAATGTGGAGCTGTACCTCTGTATACCATGATTTTACTTATGCAGAGATGTGTTTATTTCATGGGATATTCAATACATTTAATAATGGTCTGTCAACAAATAACCATGGAGATAAGGCTCTGTGTTTCCGCTCAGCAATCATTGCAACTAGGGCCTGGTTCAGATATGAGTTGTCAAAAAACGAGATATTGTACATTTAGTAAAGTTTTACACAAGGGACAATGTTTCTTAAGTGTGAAAGTGTGGTTGTGTCATATTATTTGGAGTGCCATATCATGTTCCGTCTTTATTGTGAAATATTATATTTAAATACTTCAATTAGTCATAAGGACATGTCAAGTGTTTTCTTAAGAAAGAATTCCTCTTGTACACCTTCACAACATTGGTTTGGAATGAGGTAATTGGCCCTGGAGGATTTCTCATCAGGGTAACCTGGCAATTGCTTCAAGCTAACCTAGAACCTGTTACACATATATATAAATTAAAGGGAAAGCACTATATTGGTTTGTCTTTACCAATTTGAATTTGTTAGGGCCAATGTAAACTGTCTATCTATCTATCTATCTATCTATCTATCTATCTATCTATCTATCTATCTATCTATCTATCCATTACATCTGTACACTGTAACAAATGACTAACCCCATAGCTGCGGCCTACACTGGAAAAGATACAATAATTAGAACACAGTAAGTCTTAGCCTGAAAGATGCTTGTAACAATGTCTATTCATAGTCTTGTGTTTTTTTTTACCGGTTTTAAGACATTGCAATAAATGCTTAATAACCGCCTTTGCCCAAAATGCTAGGTTTTCCGCTAAGACCTGTCTCTGGACCTAATTATCTTATGTTTTCCGGTACAGCCCAGAACTCTGGAGTTTACGCAATCTGCCCAGTAAATCAATTTTTTTTCTGAAATGCATCTTAGTCATCTACTTTATGGTACATTTTAACCCCTTAAGGACAATGGTCGGTCCCTAAACCCATTGAAAACAATGCATTTTGAGCCTGTACATGTACGGGCTTTGTCATTAAGAGGTTAAAATTAAATACCCCAAAGGAACCTTTGCAATCATTTTAAACCTATATTGACCATTTGGCATTCATTTTTGAAGTACATTTTATGTGTCATTTCAAGCTTGGAATTCTCATATCAGACTTTGTTGTCGCAGACAGAATTTACACAATAATCACTTAGAATTAATGTGGATTTGGGAAAAAGCCAGTTCTGACCTTGTTCCTTATACCCCTCCTCACGCATATCCTGCCATTCTTCTATTATAAATAGCACGCGATTTCTATGTTTTTATTGTGCTGATTTCACTATTGTTCTGTTAATGAAAAGTGACATATTTGTCAGTGTTCAGCACATTCGTGTTCTTAAAGGGGAACTTCCAACAAAACTATATTACATTACTAGTATCATATAAAAATAGTCTTTCAAAAGTATTTTGCTTACAATGTCTTTGAATAATATAGTGTTTTTAGACAACTGCATGTTAGTCATGGTACCTGTTCTGTCTCTGTTACCATAGACTACTGGACAAACAACTACTTTGTGGTAAACTATAGAAGGTCTCAGTCTTAATCATCCAGCCTGACCCCCTGACAAATGAATGTATATAAATGAAAAGATTTTATTGTACAAGCTGGACTTCATTAATATTATTATAAAGAATCAACTCAGTGTGGTGTTTGAGCAGGGAAACCCACACAAAATATCACATGGCTGTCTTTATTGAACACCCATTAAATATTCACAGTGATGGCGGAAAATGTAAGTGAACCCTTTGGCATTACCTGGTTACCCTACTGCACTGTGTTCTAAAATTTATTTCCCTACCCGTTGATCTGTAGATAACACAAAAATAACAGGCAATGAGGCTTGTGTCAAATTAATTGATAGGTCCGGTGAAGGCTAATATTTATACCAAATATATCACCAAATATTGCATTGAGAGGAGATGATTTTCATTACATTCAATTATTCATTATATTTTTCCCTTTGCTTAGTGTCCTTAAGTTGATTTCTCTTTTTGATGGTGCATCAACATAATTAAAGATAAGCACCACTTTTATATCACGTATCAAAGGGCTATCCAATGCCATGGCCTATTCATAAAATCTCACGCAGCCTTTCTGATCCTGATGACAGCTGTTAATGCCAGTCAGGAACATTCTTTATGTTGCATACGTGAAGACATATAGGCTGGCCTGCTAATTTAGCCATTTTTCTTTTGTTGTGTCAAGGGTGCCACCAATTCTGGAGAAAAATACTACTTAGCTAATGCTTCCAAAAGTTGAATATTATTCTCACTTTACCATCATCCTGGCCATAACAGAAGAATGCTATGTTTGGATCTAGGGTGAGATATTCCATATGGTAGACTTGATATTTACCTATTTCTACTAGGGAGTTAGACTATAAAAACAATAGATGTCATCATCCATTTGTTTTAAGAAATAAATTTCATAGTAAAAAATATACGCATTGAAAATACTATGATGTTTGTTGAATGCAGGCACAATATTTACACCCGGTGCTACGGCCTGACACCAAAAAGTGCAACTTGAAGCAATATTTCAATGATCTCAATATTTAAGGAGGCTGAAGATGTATTGTTTAAGGATTGTGGGCAAAATCACAAGGATGAGTTTAGCTGGATAGTACAGCCTCTTTTTCCTTTTCGGAAGAAAGTTGCTAAACACATTCATTCCTATGATGTCATACTGTAAAATCTCACATATAATATTTCCCAATTTCAGCACACTTAGAGGATGACTAGCATAGTGTGATAAAACCTATTACATTTCAAGTTAACAGGGCCTAGTAAAGCTCCATGCCCATGTCTCTTTAATAGGCCCCCTTGTATTGTATCTGTCTGCCTACTTTCTACAGAGTGCCCGTCCACTTTATTGTTTACAAAACATGGCCGTCCATTTTGTTTTACAATATGATGTCACCGTCACAAAAGAATAGGAAACACTTGGTGCCACGCAATTATCAGCTGTAGACACATAAATGCTTTCATCCAGGGCTGCTATTAAATATGATTCCTATTGAATTTGTTTATTGCACACAGGTGTGTATTATACCTGAAACCTTATGATATGTGAAAATATGTATACTGTGCAGACTATTTTATATACTTGGCTAAACAATTATGCATAAAACTGTGTTATGGGTTGCACATATAGTCATTGTGACATGTTTCCACCAATAATTATTTGCTTTGGTATTTGACACTGATTTTTCTTGCGGTATATAGTTCAGCTGCTGCAACAAATGACCCTAAGAATAGAACCAAGTGCTTTTTGGCCAACTGTGTGTGGGGGGGTGATTAGTGAATTCCTTAAAATATCACGACATCAGCGGGGTATTGTAAAATGCAAACTATTTACAGTCGACTGAATAAACATTTTCCTGTAGAAAATTTTTCCAAGTGAACACAAAGGGGGCTGATAAAATCAGATTTTATAAAAAAGTGCCCCATGATTCCAAAGGTCCACATCAGAAAGCAGTAGGGTAGAGGAACTAATCTGACCTACATCTGATATGCTGGGAGATACCTAGGGGCAAATCTGTTTAGAATCCACACCATAGAGCTTGCACTCTCTTCTTTATGTGGCCTTTCTAGCGTATGTCTGCCAAGGAGCCTGTTCATTTTGGAGATGGTCCAGGCAGTAGCTGTGGGGTATTACGAAAGTTGCAAGAAGGCATGTATGCTCTCCATCTGAACATGATACATGCCTTGGTGCATAAGGTTGACAGAAGGTCTGGCTGCTTGTGTGACTAGTGTTGGGGCTTCTGCCAACAAATGTGACATCACAAAAGCGATGAAACAGTAGAAAGAACTGCATGGAGGAAAACTCTAAAAATGGCAGATATGAAAGAGATATTTCTCAGAGGCTACATACTGATGAACTCCACCTGATATACCTGCCTCATCTGCTGGACATAGCAGCACTGTTAATTACGGCAAGACGTAGTACTCAAGTTCAACCTTGCTTTGCTTCAACATTAGTTTCTCCATAGGAAGGAAAGATTCTAGTGTAAAGTCAAAAGGTCAGCTTGCCACCAAAGCAATGGATGGAAAAAAGCACCTTACAGTTGAAAGCTACAGAAACAAGACCACTTCTCAAACTTTGCACTAATCTCACTTTTTATAAACAGCATCTAGTCACACGATGGGTTTATTTGCTAAAGGGAAAGTTGACAGGAGAGTTTGAGGGACAGTTGTACTTCAGATCCTTGACTTCACTATACATTATGAAGGTCCAACTCCATTGAGCTTCTGCAGCAGAAAGAACTGAGATGGCCGTGTATAATGTGTAGTTAAATCAGAGGTTCCTTACACATTGAATGATGTATTATACAGGGCCAACTCTGTTGTTCTTGCTGGAAAAATCCTGCTAATGTTGATCCTTCATAATAAATAGTGACTTGAGCTGA
Organism: Spea bombifrons; assembly: GCF_027358695.1. Taxonomy (NCBI): domain Eukaryota; kingdom Metazoa; phylum Chordata; class Amphibia; order Anura; family Pelobatidae; genus Spea; species Spea bombifrons. The sequence continues at coordinate 36,195,979 of NC_071092.1, read as the reverse complement.
AATCACAACTCTCCCTTTAGTGAATAGACATCTAAAGTGATTTCAGTCTAATGTCTGAAAAGTGGTCTTATTAACATAATCATCGATGGGATGGTGCAGTCACTAATCCAATAACCCACATATATTTTGCTACCTACAGACTGGTTTAAAATACACAGGATTACACTATTTTATTCTAGTCTCGGGTTCCCCTTCCAAATCCTGAATAGATGTGTTCGGCGAGACATGTCTCTGGCAAAATAGTTGGGGGTAGATGGGGAAAGGGGCAAATACGTGTAGGGCATTCCGCATTCGAAAGGGGGTACCAAAACAATTTAAAGGGACCACTCAGCTATCGTATAAAAAGTTCAGGTGATGTATGGAATGTCCCTTTAACTGATTTTTTTATTATAAGTATTATACGTAAAAAAAACTGCTTATGTATGTGATGCTAAGCTGGTAAAGTTCTCAGGTCAGTTTGTAAATGGTAAATTGACTGTACTGTAGTGGGGCGGAATAAGAAATAAAATAACTTGATGATAGAGCGTTACATCATCAGTCTGTCCTGTCACAAGGTGCTGTAACTTTAGAAAATACATCAGCCCCCAACATTCCCCCCTCCCAAATGTGCAGCTGTCAGAATGTGTGTGGGCTGAAATTACATGCCATATAATCTCAATGGCACATTACGGAGCATAACATTGTTGGAAATGTACCAGCTTCCCACCTATGTATACATCTTTAGTTGTTATTGTAACTAATAATTAGATAAAGTGCAATGACAAACCACATTTCGGGTCGTTGTTAACCTTTATGCGTCGGGAAGGTGGGCCTGGCATGCTCATTATCATCAGCAAATACAAAGCATAACACGGCTACCACCAAACAGCTGCATTTTCTTTCTCACTGAATCCAGCAAACGAAGACGAAAGTCTCAGTTGGAGAACTGCTCCCTGAAAACTGATATCTGAAAACTCTAGAATGGGGAGAGCCGGGCACAGTTTCCAGACATCCCCTTATATTTATAATATGATGGCACTCAGACAAAAGCATAGAATGACCACTAAAGAAAATTCAGCTAATAGACCAAGAGAAAAACATAGATTTTACAAAAATGTCTACCTGTGGGTTTAGTTCTAAGAAGAAGTACAGACTCCTGTAATTTAATACATATTTAAAATATGCTTTATCTTAGATAATCGGTGTTTATCAATGGAGATCCGCCAATACTAAACTCCATAATCAAGCTTTTCTTGAGGTACCAAAAACCATTGAGCTAGCATGGCGAAGATCAACAGGGCAACCTCATAACAGTAGGAACGTACGGTTACCAAGTTGTTATAATGAGAGGACAATCCAAGGAACTGAGGAGGACCTCTGGCAATGACAAGACCCAGACATGAGCCACAATAAGCAAATTTAGATCACTTTGTCTCCCTAATTGTGTTTCTAGCCTAAGGACTGGTACTGATTAGGTCTAGGCTTTTAAAACCTACCCTCCCAGCTACTCACATCATTGTCTGGAATAATGAAGAAAGAATATAGACAATAAATCACAGTACTTAAAAAAATGATTTCAGTAGTTCACTATTTTATTACTACATTTTGTGCTTATAACATAATATTTACATAAATTACATGACTGTGTCATTCCGATTGATTATTTAATTTGTATCCCTTCATTTTATTAACGGCTGTAAAATCACCTGGCACTACAATTACTTTATTTGCCTGGTTATTGTTTCCAGCTTGACAGTAAAACTAGTTCCATGACTGATTAAAATTATATTAGTTAAAATATCATAAAGGCGGCTGAAGCTCTTAAAAAGACAATATACGGTACATACAGAATATTTTAGACACAGTTGTTAATATAAGCTGTTGTTGGTTTTAAGTGACAGGTCAACTTTAATCATGAAGACGGTTTCCCCTTCAGAACAATGTTTGTCTGATGTAACCACCTGTCACGTATCTGGAGAATGTAGCACATCATGTCAGCACTGGTATGAAGATGAATTCATATATCATATGACTCACAGGGGATTATATTAGCTGAACAAGTATTCATCCTCTGTAATACCTTGTAACAACTATGCTTGTGCGATTGTGTTTGCAAGTATTTTAGTTACATGCACATATATGAATAGGTGATAATTGTATGCCTTGTGCATATATATATGTATCTAGATACACCGATCAACCATAACATTATGACCACCTGCCTAATATTATAGGTCCCCCTTTTGCCACCAAGACAGCCCTGACCCATCGAGGCATGGACTCTGCTAGACCTCCTAAAGCGTGCTGTGGGATCTGGCACCAAAATGTTAGCAGCAGATCCTTTAAGTCCTGTAAGTTGCGAGGTGTGGCCTCCATGGATGCATCCTGGTGCCAGGTGTTCTCCAGGTAAGCGAAGCACCCGGTCATCCATGTGATGTAATAGAAAACGTGATTCATCAGAACAGACAGCCTACTTCCATTGCTCCGTGGTCCAGCTCTTATGCTCACGTGCCCATTGTAGGTGCTTTCGGTGGTGGACAGGGGTCAGCATGGGCACTCTGACCGTCCTGTGGCTATGCAGCCCCCATAAGCAACAAACTGCGATACAGCGATACACTGTGTGTTCTGACACCTTTCTATCAGAACCAGTATTAACGTTTTCAGCAATTTCAGCTACAGTAGCTCGTCTGTTGGATTTGACCTCACGGACCAGCCTTCGCCCCTCATGTGCATCAATGAGCCTTGGCCGCCCATGACCCTGACGCCGTTTCACCGCTTTTCCTTCTTTGGATCACTTTTGATATTTCATTAATAATCCTCTGTTGTATAGTTTTGACATAAAATTGAGATCATTTTCATAAAATGCAATCTGTGGATAGTGTTGTAATTGCTTTAGCTATTTGATTTTAACAATCTTATAACTAGATCCACTACTACAAATCTATCAAGTTATACATTACCGTCTTGTAAATGTGTTTTGGACAGGGACAGATAATGTGCATTGACTTTGTTCTCTGGCAGATGACTTTAGGGCTGCTATATTACTGGGCCACCCCAGGGGCAAAATGTTTCCAACCTTAACCACCCCATAAAAATGGCTTTTCATTTATGGGGATTGGAAAATGGAATGAACAACCATGGAATAGCCAAAGTCTTCTTAACATTATTATACATGTTTAACCTCTTAAGAACAATGGGCGGTCCCTAAACCCATTGAAAACAATGCATTTTGAGCCCGTACATGTACTGGCTTTGTCATTAAGGGGTTAACTAAATTAAGATTAAAACTTCATTTTATGCATCACCACTATTATTCTTATTACATTTATGGTTTGTCTTTTTTTCCATATCTGCTTACAAGTAAGATTGTACCTTAGATTAGGGGTCATTGCTCTATTTAATGTCACGGAAAATGTTTAGCAAGTTGCATGCTGTATTTTTTTTATTATTATTAATTTATACAATAATTTATTTTTATTTGGTTTTTTAAAAAAATCCAGTCTTCATAATACATATCCATCTATTAATTTTGTACGTTCACTTTAAATAAAGTAGGCATGTTCTGCATATGGAATGTTACCTAATCTTATGACTCATGACTTCATTTTGCACACACACGCTGGAATTCACAGGACTACACATTTGTCACACAGTTTGACGAGGAGGAGAATATACCGTCCCATTGCTTTTTCTTTTATAAACAGTTCCTCCAGACTCATTAATAACGAGGCACGGAAATGTTAGTGAGGATCAGAACACAATCATTTTTTCCATAGGTTAAATGTGTAATCTTCCTAACTTAATCTCATCAAGGAAAGGGTAGTTTGGAAAGCTCTAGGAACATCTGCTTCCTGTCAGAGCCCAATTCCAGTTTGTTATAATAACTGGTCTGTTGATGTGTAATATTGCTGCTGTCTGCGATGGTAACCAGACATCTAAACAGGTGTATGAAATCACACAGAGAGGTAATAAAGGTGCTCGGTAGAGGCAGAGCTAGCTTCTGAAATTATTGATTACCAGATAAGTGCTAGAAGGCCAGAACTGGCCATCGGCCAAGCTAAACCTCCCTGTTAATATTATCACCAAGTGTCCTGATCCAGTGGCTTTAGTGTACAGCCATATCTGCCGATATAAAGTGTCTGATTGTCGTCCCCAGGCCATTTTTTGTTTACAAAGTGTTGAGAGATTTCAAGACAGGTCACATACACAAGAAACCAGCTTGGAAGGCAGAGGTGTATCCAGGCCAAGGGCAGCATATTTGAAGAGGTAGCCATCCTATTGGCTGATCAGGGTCCTCCAGTTCCACTGCTTATTGGGCAGGTTGCAATGGAGATCTTAGATCTCGCCAACTGGCCTATCAGTGACACATATAACTATATCGCTGTGGAAGGGGTACCTTAGGATTTGGTGTCACTCCTCTGAAATCACATGGGTTCCAATCATCCAATAACAGTTTGCCTTTTACCTTAGCGCAGTGTCATATGCACATAGATCAGCGTCTGGAAACATGTAGACTTTGGCAGCTCTCATGATAGAGCCTACCCTGTCTGATACATTATAGACTGAAAACAGAATCATTGAGCCTCTGGTATTTGCCGTGCCTGCCTTTAAAACAGTTGAAGCTATTTTCTATTAATTACTAATCCAACAGGTTTAAGCTTTATGATGGCTCAAGGTTGAAGAGAATGTTATACATACTGAAGGTTATTCACATATGACGCTCGTGATAAAACAATCCTGGAGGGGAGCCAAGTTCAGGTATTCACCAATTATCTCAAAGTACATGGAGTGTTTCTTTTTAGCATAAATGGGTTGTATAAAAGGGCAAAGCTGTTTATGTGGGGTTTCTTGTTTGGAGATATTAAGCAATAACTATGCTGGCCCCATTTAAAGAGGTATTGAGAAAGCTAGTTTGGTGATTAAAATGCTTCTGTTGTATTGTTAGAATAGTAGCTTAAAGCTGTTATGCAAACCAAAAACAACAGTGTAGCTCTAAAGGTGCGGAGGGTGAAGCACCGATCAGTGTCCCAGGAGGCCCCAAAAAGTGCATCTCTGCCGTCCGTGTTGGTCTAGACTTCTTTTCTCATAAGTGCACCTGCCATACAAACATAACATAACCTGCCATACAATACTTTTGAAAGCTGTATATATATATATATATATATATATATATATATATTGCGATCTTGCATTTTTAAGTTAAAATGGCAGTTTAATTATAATCATACTGTATCTGGAAATTACAGTTAGATAGCTCTTGTATACTTTAACTGAAAAAGTAATTTGGAGAGGTGTACATCTTCCCTACACAGCAAACGGGTTCCTTATGTGATTATTATTATTATTTATTGTTTTATATAGCGCCATCATATTCAGCAGCGCTGTACAATTGTACAAGGAAAGAGGCAGAACAGCGATAGTTAATCCTGGCGCGGTACACATACTGGGCATTCCCTGCTTAACTGCAGCAGGAAAAGAAGGAACACCTATTCCTAGGGGCATTGCATCTAACGCAAAAATATATATAAATTATTCAAGTAGCCGTTAAATACACAAAAACATGAACTGTTTTCGTTCTTCAGTGAACAAGTTTGAATGATTTATTGCTACATAAAAGAGGCTATGAGCTGAAGTGGAGCAGGGGAGGAATAAGCAGGGACAATAGGGAAAAGAGGGGTTTTTATCTATTGCACTTGATTATTTAAGGGTTTAACATCATAATGTTTAAGTGAAACTGTTTTTAGCCCCTTAAAGCTCTGATACATTCAGAAGGTCGGGCTTCACAGATCTGGCTTCACATGGGGCAGTTGGGATCCTCTGATTGGATCATTGTAATGCTGAGCACCTATTCAGGTACACAGTACTGCCTCATGTTTATTGACAGTACGTATCTGTATGTTGATATGAATTAAGGCAATTTGTTCATTGCTGCCACCCAACATATCCGCAGCCATAATGTCACCCACTATGTGTAGTTACCCACTAGGGGTAACACTACCCATCTGCCTGGTTTGAGCTCTCTATTAAGGAACATATAAAGTCTGTACCCCAAAAACATGTTACAGACCGCACTCCTACCACAATAAGTGATTAGGTATCAACACATACATGATGGATTGATGCCCTTTTCTCATGAGCCAACAATGTGATCATGTTGCCAATGATATAGATAATGCATTGTAATATTTTCTGATTAAAATACATATGTTTATTAACTTGATTAAGTTTTTTTTATTAATTATTTATTATTTTGATACCTAATGCCTTATTTTGCTGGGAGCACAGTCTGTAACATACGTTTTTTTGGATATAGTCTGTTTTGGCTCTAAGGGAAGACCATTCAGACATCTACTGTATCTGTATTTAATTTAATGAAGTCTGTATCATCTCGCCTCCACCTCATGACTACCAGCACCAGAACTCAAATGTCCATGAATAAACATTTAGAAGTGTTTCATAGAAACGTGCTGCCGATCGGCAACTGAATTGATGGAGAGTATTCTCTTTTTTTTTTCAAACACGTTTATTTATAAAATCCATTTTAGTTTGCTTCGTGTAACCATTATTGATAGCAATCTATGTAACAACATGCATGCTAAACTATGGTCCCTGGTGATTCGGTGTTTTCTTCTATCTATGGTATCACTAGATGGTCTTATCAGTACATGGCAGTAAAACTAAATATACTATTCAAAGGTTGGGACAAGTCACAGATATCAGCCAAATGCCTGACATTCCATACTTTGGGTGGACAGATATTTATGGAAATGTGTGAACATGGACCTTGGAACAATATGGTCCTCACACCCATAGCCCAAGTAACAGAAAGCTTCATCAGCCTCAATGAGTAAGATTTATTTAGATGTTACGATTTTAAATTTGATTAATTTTAAATTGTAAACACATTTTACATGGAGAGCATTAGTCTGTAGCTGCACTTATTGGGGACATCGATTACGTGAATCACTGAAATGGCTTAGTTGTTGGGATAAGTGGTAGAGAAACAGGACAGGTTCTTCGAAGTCAAGATAATAAAAACCCTACTGATCTTTTAAGATCTTTTGCTTGCTATACTGATGATTTTCTTGTATCATCATGAACATTTTTGAGGAAGATAATATAGTTTGCAAGATACAAAATGTAATTCAAGTTGAGTAAACTATGTTACTATGTACTTATTCAGTTCACCTACAAATGCTCTAAAAAACACTTAGTTCTACACTTGGGAAACTTGTCTTTCCATAAGAATTAGCCGTTGAATATAGAACGTACCAGTTAATACCTACAGTTTTTATAACTAGATACCTAAAAAAACCAACAGAGTGCATGTGGATATAACTTATCCAAAGATCCTGACAGCCAAAGGCAACTTTAGTCAATTGGCCAAGTCCAGAAACATAACAATCCAGAATACGCATAAGCAATAAAGAATATCCCAACGGGTTCTTTGCGGCCAATCGGCAGTTTGCCATGCTAAATAAAAGGGACTATATATAAATTCCATATAAAAATGGCTGAAAAGCATAACGTCAGAGAAAAATGGCAAATGATACCATGTCACCCCTTTGGTCACATAAAACATGTTGGTGGTGACCCAAGCTATTCACATAAAAGCAGCTCAGGAGAGATTACTACTCGTACCCATAGGAAATACCCCACATTTCTAAATATTCTTTCATTTCATTTGTGCCCCTCATTATACAGAGGTCAATAACATTTTCAGAGGAAAGCTTTCCAATATAACTTCAGGTTCAACAAGAAACATAAATGGCTCTTGTAAATGTTTAACTAGTGAAAGCAAACAGAATTTCTAAAAAATGACCTGGAGTCGAGGCAAATTCATGGTAATTCCACCTTTCTTCAAATAAGAAACGCTTTAGAGACATACAATATACAAAACAAACATTACATTTTAAATGGAGATATAACGTGTGATTCTCAGATTCTGAATACACTGATAAGTGAACAAGGTCATGGCTATTAAGTCGGTCAACCACAAAGGCAACAGAGTATTCAAGTGAAGTAGAAGGATATATTTTCTGGGGCTTCCTTGTATTGGGTCACTATGGACTATGAAGTCTACCCAAACAACTGCGGAAGGCAATGGTCAAAGCACTGCATTACAGGCCAGCTATAGACCTCACAAAAATTAAAATTCTTCCTCTTAAGAGCTACTACAGTACCCCAAAATATATTTAACAAACTCGTATAGGTGCGATGATCCGGTGTCCACATATAATGTAGAATGGATCAACAGTACAGTAGGCTTGATGTATGGCATAGGCTTCAACTCATCAATTTCTTTCACTAGAAACTCACAATTTTCTTTAAGTCCCATAGGTGCAAGTGATGACTTGTTGATTCACAATATTCACTTGTTATGATTTGTCTTGTTGAATAACATGCCCCTATACTGGGTCTTTCCTTTGTTTTTCCACACTCATGATTCCCTTTTTACAAGTAATGCTTACAACGAGCATTGGGTTATTCTACATGTGAAAACTGAGTGATATTGTACTTTAACCTGTGTTTGAGTATGTCTATTATTTAATTGCAGTTTTTAACCTTTGAAAGATAATGTAAGAAATGGAGATATTTTTCCAATTTATCATGTTTTATCTTCACCATTAATATAAAGACAAAGAGAGCTAATGGTGGCCATATTTCCAATATCCGATGAATAATCGCAAAGGATCATGGGAGGTAACAGAAGTATAGGAAACCTAACTCTTTTTAGTATTTGAAACCCAAGGTTTAACTTCAAGGTTTCCACTAAAACTAGTTCATGTTTTACCACAACTTGATAGCCAAATCACCGCAGGCCAGTGGCATAGAACTGTCAATAATGGCCCCATAAAGTTGTCCCATCAGGACTGTTAGATGCATGAATTCATATTCTCCTCTAGTATTAGTATAACGTTACTCCCTCCAGGACTCACTTTGATGGCTCGCTATACGATGTTTGAAACCGAAATATTTTTAAGTGAGAGAATCATTGAATCACCATCCTACAAACTGGATCTTTCTGGACCCAAGAGCTCTTTATTGGACATCATTGAATATTGCTGCACAAATGTCCAAAACATGTAAGTATATAAATATTAAAAAATAATTTCCTTTTCATCTGAGAAAACAAATGGAACAAATACACATTAAGGTGATTTTTAAATACATGCCACAATGCTGTTTTGCAGGCCCGGACTGGCCATTTGGCCCACTGGGGATTTAACTGGTGGGCCAGTGGCCGACAGGGCCGCATACTTACTGACACTCAAGCAGCAGATCGGTTCCTGCAGTAGAGCCTCATGCCGTGACAGTATAAAACATAACGTGTGGTTATACGCATCCAGCCAGCGGCCACACATACGTCATTAGAGGCTGGTGGCCTTAAAGTGCCAGGACCACTTAGTCTCCCCCAGTCCGGCCCCGCTGTTTTGTATACCCTATACATATTCCAGATCCCAAAAGAACGCTTTCTGTGGCACCTTGTTAAGCAAATAAGTACTGAAACAAACAGGAACCAAACTATAGAATAATTGTACAAGAAAGGAATTATTAGATATATATAATATATTATATATTATATATAATATATATATAATTTGATATAGTTTTACCTTACCTTCTCCTGTGAGAATTTTAACACGGCTCAGGCAAATTCTCTGTGTCCCCGACAACAGGCAGACTGTGAAAGTAAATCAGTGCAGGTCAGAGTATACCTGTTCATATGATCCGAGCCACCAATAGGCTATAGAAATAACTGAACGCAAGGTCACAAGAGACAAACAAACTGAAAGGTTTAAAGCCGTATTGACATATCGCTAGCATTATGCTACTGACTAAATCCAGCTTAGCGTTAGGTGCTTGAAGTGAATTGAACCATAAGTAGGACATATATTATTTTAGATAGAAGTGAATTAGAACAAGGTTCTACTATAACCAACACCAGGCTAACTTTATTAACAGTTAAGGCTGTTATATATATATATATATATATATATATATATATGTAACATTGTGAAGCAAGCTGAAGTATACTGTTGTAACTTCCCGATGTATCTAGGTAATATTGTGGACCCCATCAAGATGAATGAGATTGTCTGTTATTTTCATATGTTTTCTTTTCTGTAAATGGTAAACTCAATAAAAATCTTATTACCAAAAAACGGACAGTCTGATATCCTTGACGCCATCAGTATAGAAGAATGCATATACTTTAATGTGTATTCATGGCAGGAGTGTCCCTTCAACACAGAATGTGGCAGATGCACGCAGTGTTAATTCACATTTATCTGTATGACTTGTAATACCGTAAATCATTTTTTAAATATAACTTATTTACAATCTTTTTTCCATTAGACTATATATTCTGGGAACACAGCTTATATTTCATTCTCTACTGTTCAGATATACCGTTTATTTAGCTTTTTTTCCCCCTGTTTGCCTTGTTTCTCCTCTTATGTGCCTCTTATCAAAGATCCAAATGTTTGATGGTTTGGAGAATTATACCTCCGGATTGTGCTTAGTGGAAAAGGGCATTTTACAGAAATGAGGTACACGTTACGTATCAATCTTACATCTATGTTTAAATCTATCTTATGCCCTACAGTTTGTACATTTTCAATATCAAGCGGCCATCTCTTAGGAAAGATGTAATATCGACTCATGTGAGGACCAAACCAGTAAAGAGGAGGCGGAATTAGAGATGACACAGACATCTTTAACATGGGCCATCTTTACAATGCTCTGGGCCTAAGCTTACCAAAGAGGCTCACATCAGCTATCCTTGGTCACCCTGATTACCTATTACAGATGGAAGGTACGTCAGGCACAGTAGATGGGGGTTGGCAGCATTGACCGCTAACCTATTGACTCCTCCATCGTGTTCTTTCACCAGTGTCGGGATATGACATTATACTCCTGCACCAGGAGATACACAAAACCCTGAAGGAGAATTCAATAATATAGAGGCTTATGCCGAGAAGCCGCACAGACCTCCAAAGAAATACACCACTGGGAGGTATGACTAGGAGGGGGCCCAATGGCATAGGCTTGCCCAAGGTCCCAGTATGACCAAAACTGTCCCTGGGAGCTGGCTCACACACAAAAAGCCCCTTAATAGGTGTTTTCAGTCCTGTGCCATAGGTTCTTACTCTCAGCGCACATGCTCATTCCTTGACAGCACCCGCAACACATCACGTAACGTCAGTCTGTCCTGAATATTTCCAGCTAACCGTCAGCAAGATGAAATCTGATGACTACCCTTTGCTACAGCAATGTAAAACACGTTGGATTCAAAGCAATGTACAATCCAACTTCAGGTTTGAAAGTATTGCAATGTACAGTGATAAGATACGGCACTAGCGGTTCTCAGCCTAAAATAGAGATGGAATTCTTTCTGTCTTGCTCCCTCCTAGACTGAAGGGCAGGGACTTCCTCTACTATTGTACGACTCGCCTTGTTCCAATTACCATATTACAAATTCTGTGCACGATATTCGCACTTATACATTGTCAAAGCTCCAAGAAAACCATCGCTGACCAGAACACATACTGATTGTTAAAGAACAAGATCTTTAGGAAAAGCATAACATATAAAACATATAAAAATGGAAAAGTGTATGGCGGAGTTAGCAGCATCCAGAATATTGCAAGCGACTAATTATGTAAAAACAAAACGTGGCATATTTTTATTTATTTATTTTATTTATTTATACATTATCTTATGTCAACACACATTTCAATCACATCTAATATTTTCTTTGTTATATTCTTCACACACACTGCCATCTGGTGGCTACCCTTTAAAATGCACCCTACTATGGGGTGACATGAAATGTTTAATCATTAGGATGAAAGGAGGGTTAATGGCAAAATAATCAACTTAAAATATTTATTATTAATATTATTATTGTTTATTGTTTTATATAGCGCCATCAAATTCCGTAGCGCTGATTTATAACTAGACGTAATTAGACTATGGTAAACCAATCATTTACCACAGGTTTCGCATTCTGTTTTAACTTTATTTCTCCTTCAGGAGCAACAATGAAAATTAAATCATGTAAAAATGCCCTATATAGTAGATAATGAATACTAGTCATAGAACATTAAACAAAGCGCAGGTTAGGCTAGGCTGTAAACTTGTCCTGAATAGGGGAGTAGTCTTCCTTCTTTGCTTCCTCAGACGATAAGTCATACACATTATTATATAAAATTATAGTAGCATTCATTATTTTACATAGTTTTCTTGGTTTGATTTGTTTGGGTTTGTTGCATTTGTTTTCTCAGATTAGAAGGAAATAATTTCCTTTCTATTTTGTGCATGGTGCTATACGTAAGCCTCTGTTTATTAATATTTATATACTTTCATGTTTGGACATTTCTGCAACAATATTCAATGATGTCTAGTGCGTTGAGTCGGGGTTATCGTAATTCCTAGTGCTAGCGACTACGTCCATGGGAGAAGTCCATTGTCCAATATGTCCAGTTTGATCCGCAAATTTCTTGTTTTTCAACAGTCTAGTATATTTAACTGCAAATTGGCAAGTTTGGCTTCAATCCAATAAACTGCCAGCTATGTGCCCTCTAGTGAATAGACACAATCATCAAACGCTTTATCATATGCTTTGCCACAGCTTAAAACCCCAATTTTAAAAGGACACTGGTCAACTTTACCCTTTAGACGACTGTTTTGTTCTACAAATGACTTCAATATCAGAGATAATAATTATTAAGTCAAATATGGAAAGGTTTCTCATAAGATGAAGCACATTGATGGCCAACTACCTAAAAAAATTAAAATCCGTATGTGATCAGGCAAACATTGGCACATTTTTTAACCAGCTACAACTAAGAAAAGTTTGCTACTGCTTCACAGACCCAACCTAAAAGTCCAAAAAAACCCCAGAAAAAGTAAAGTAGCCGTAAGAAATCTGATACGTATTCTTGAACATTATCTTCTAATTATTGTAGCAAAGTAGTGAATATTTATGTAGATTCACCCTCGAATTACGTTTTAAGGGGGTGGATTCAAATAACAATTTGCCTTTTGGGCAATGCAGGTCTTTCCTACATTTTTTGGCCAATTTGGAACCAGGGATATTAGGAAAAGGGTTTTTTGGTAAAGGCTTCATAAAAGAATTGGACGAGTTTGTGGGAACTTATCAAGGCTCATCAATCAAGAAGGTTTTTTGGAAAGACAAGGAAAGTAAAATAAAGTGTGATATTTTCATCTAGTATTTTCTGTACATTGTATTATGTCATCTCACGTTGTAAAGGGTAACATAGATCAAGCTTCTGGCATCGAAATAGCTCATATAATGCTTTGAAGACTTTTATTGACCAAGTTTCAAATAAGTATAGTGTTATTTCTCCTCTGTCCTTTTGTTATTTTTTTCATTGCATCCTTTCAACCCCATCCAATATTTTCTGTTATATGTTTTACACACACTGACACCTGGTGGCTACCCTTTAATTGGCACCGACTTAAAATCATAAGGAAAACAGGGGGCTAAACTAAACATAAAACATAACTAAAACATAAACGTAACTAAAACATATCCAAAAGTGGGAGTAATTAAAACATGGTATACATATAGGTGTTAACAATAACTTTATTGCAAGACCACATGGTTTGCATTGTGCTTTAACTTTCTTTATTACTCCCTAATAATGTAAAATCAGTGCCTTATACATAAATATTTATATTGAAGGTGTTATATAGAAGCCAGTAATGTATTCTTTCAACACTAAAGCCATTTTTGTTATTCTCTACGAATAAATTGAAGTAATAAATCACAATAAGCTTGTCTCAAAACACAATTAACCATGTCCTTTTGGTCACACAGTTCCTAATTCATATTGTGTGAGAAGTTGTTTCAGTTCTTCCTACAAACAGCAGTATTAGGTTATGGGAATAACAAAAATTGGTTATTATTATATTGTAAATTTAATACATTAGTTCCTGGTGCACAGCCCAGACAGTATCATCAAGTCATAGAAAGTTAATGTAGCCTTGACCTGGCTTTGCAGACGCACGTTCCTGTGGATCCGATACTATAAAGAATAACAAATCCAGATATGGAGTTCTCAGGGAAGTCTTTGGCAGAGCTAACGCCCTTTGGTCAGCTAGAACAAAATACAAAAACAATCAACGCGTATAAACGGTTATGTATAAAATGGGTTTTTATTTCTTGCCACAGCAACCACTGCAATGCTTGTGCTGATTGGACCAATGCATTGGTTGCTATGGTGATAGAACCATGTTTTCAACTTTAAACATAAATATATATGCATGGAACCTGAAAGGTCCCTCTCCACATTAGTTGCACTCTTTGGTATGTTGAGCAAACCTTAGCAGATCTGTCATATTCTTTCCTCTGAAAATGTAAAGACATATGAACACACGCATTGTAAGCAACATGTTTAAGAAACGTTTGTGGTTTGTATTATTATTATTTATTGTTTTATATACCGCCACCATATTCCTTAGCGCTGTACAATGGGTAGACAGGACATATCAAGTAGTATGTAACATAACAGAACAACAGGTGAGGAGAGCCCTGCTCAAACGAGCTTACAAACTAGAGGCAAGAAAGTATTCGTTTTTGATAATGAGTTCTAGGCAAACATTCTGAACAAGATAATTGTATTTTCATATCGTTTGTTTGCTATATACATAAAAATAATGAACATGTTCTGATTGGAATTCGTAGTGGACGAGGACCTACCAGTTGTAAACAACAGCAGTAAGTGGGTCTGCGGGGAGAAACCTGAACAACAGAGCGGACACAGACGAGAAGGCAGATCAGTAAATCAAATTGATGCCTGGGATACTCAATTTTTTTGTATTTTTCTAAGACACAAGTGTTGAGCAAGACCAAAATCACCAAACCATATATTTCACGCATTAATATATTTTGTAGTAAGCTAAGAACCCTCCTGTGATGGAAAACTAAAGGGAAACGCATAAAATGTGATCTAATTGGGTTTCTCATACCAGTATGGAAAACTGTAGCATCACTTGGGAATATAAGGGGATTCTCATTAGATGCTGTTGTATCTATGATCTGAAGGTGACATCAATGATGGAGAAGCGATAACATAAAAATAATCCTAGTGCAAAATGTGAAAAGTGGTCTTCTCGCCATAGTAACCAATGGGATGGTTACATATCAGTTGCCTCCTCTTGGACATAGAGTCTGTGTAATAAATGGCAGCAGGAGCGCAAAACAAGCCAAGCTGCAACTTACTCCATGCCAGGCTGGACTCAGAGAGCCAACACACAGAGGGGTACGAATGGTTAGGCCAATTGCAATTTATGCATCTGTACTAAAATTGACCCCGGCAAACTTCGGAGCCAATAATTGTCGTGCTCTAGAACATTTAAAGCTCACACAATATGTTCATTGATATAACAGCAATTTATGTTTAGGCAAATCTTGCAATTTGGTGCCAGCGCAACCACAACATCATGCCATATTAGTGATAGGATGACAGCTGGTATTGAGATACATGCTCAGTAATAATAAAAGGGATGAGACAATTTGTTATTAGAACAACAGGCAAAAGTGAGGCGCTGTTATGTGTAAGCAAAGAATTAGCCTGGCTGCAGACATGATATTGTCATATGATTCTGTTGGCACACATTTTATACAAACCTTTTGGATTTTTCCCCTGCTAAACCAACAAGGCAACCTATCAGCACAGTCCACTAGTGTCACATGACTAGAGACGAGAAGAACTGTTCAGAATCCGACATAGTAAAAGCACTACTGCTAGTAACAGATAAAGTGTACTAGTAGAGTACGTAGAATAGATACATTCAAGGAGTGGACATTGGCCGGTAGAGCCGGTAGAGCGGAATTTTGTTTGCTTCTGGTGAGTAAGCATTTTGTGTAAATAGTCTTCCCGTATGTCTGACTTCCCTTCAAATAAAGGATTTGGACAGCATGCTTTGGCTGCTGTAGCGTAGTTTTAGCTCCAGTATCCAACTTTGACCTTTTACTTCTAACATGTTAATGATTTACGTTGCCTTCACTACTACTGAACATCAGGAGCATATTTCTGATAAACAAGGCAATGCCTGTTCGGTTGTACATTTCATACACGTACATTTTATGTTAGTTGCTTGTTTAGGCCTAGGCTGACAGGGGCAGGTCTATGGGGCAGATCATTCTATTGAACGATTAGGCTGCCCTGTAGACCGCTTACTCAATGGGCAAATTGGTGAGATCGGAGATCTTCATTGCAACTGGTACAATCCCGCTACAGAGCCTAGAAATCCAACTACAGCACTCTATATATCTGTTTATATAATATATATATATATATGTTTATTTTATATATGCATATATAAAAACCTTTGTCTGTTTACTCAGCTTAGATCATTTCCACTTATATCACCTTTTTCAAAAACCTATCCTGATATGTGAGATCTCCCTGCATTAGGCCCTGAAGGCTGCCTGACGCATATAATAACAGATCACCCTCCATAAAGCTGTCCATCCAGCAATACAGATTGTAGCAGCAGCAGCAGCAGGGTCATCTTTCCTAGAAGAAACAGGATATAATGGGCAAACTAAAGCATGTATATTGTGCAGATGTATATATAGGTTAACAAGGCTAGGAACAGGAGCCTTAATGGTAAGGTGACCCATGAAAAACGTATCCAGTTGGGCTATATTAAAATACTGCTTTTCCAACATGATGGTATATTATTACACGTACACCCAGTTAAACGAAGCATCTGGTCACCCTACTCATAGGGACTGCTCGTGTTTATGTGAAATTTTATAACATACGCAGCCCTGCGTTGAGCCGGATCACAATGCTTTATCACATTCCTTTAACACTAAGCTACGAGATTCCAGAAAACCCAGAAGACAGAATGAACGCCACATCATACAGAAGACTGACAAACATTATACAAGCACCCTTTCTGACATATCACTTATTGAAATGTAACTTATGAATCACAATATAGACAAGGGGAATCTATGAGAAATGTTGAATAATTTAATATTAAAGATAATGCATAATTTAGAACTCCCTATTTCACAAAATGTTACTCTGTTATTCAAAGTAACAATCTAATTTGCGGTTCTAACTCACTGGCTCGATCCACATTCCTTGACTCCTACCACACTCAAAAATACATCCATGCTGACATCATTGTTTTTCTTGGCGCGCTGTGATGGAGGTTTCACGTGACTTCTGCAGGTGGCATAAATGAGTAGTAACATTGATGCAGCCCAGACACAGCCACACGGTTTCAAACAGCCTGTTCTGAGATCATGGGCCATACCATTACAGGTCCGAGACAAGCGAGGGTATATTTTCAGTTTTTGAAACTATACTTTCATGCAAATAGCACTATAGTATAGCTACAATCAGGCGATGTAGCCGGTGAAACGCGTCGGGTCATTTATTCTTTTTTTCCTAGTGATAGCTGGGGTTACGGCTAAAATGCCTCGCTATAGGTGGTAATACTTCTTTATATAATTATAGTCTATCGCTACTATCTGTATTAGGCAGCTAGATTAGGGATGGGATGGGGCAATTAGAAATTCCTACCCCCAGAACATGTCCTAGGTTTTAATGTAATACATTTAACAGTTTGCAGCCCAGCTCTCTTTTTAGCTTTCTTTCTGTCGTTCCCTTGGTGAGTGTAGTATTAAAAGTTATGTTTTAGTTATTAGTCAGGTGTTGTATTTACACTTAAGGTCACGTGACTTTGTGTACTTGGTCTTCTGGTCTTAAGGAAGCTTTTCCCTCATGGATTTTGTCTTTTCATTTTGTGCAGACATGCCGATGCTTTTCTATGTACATTTTTAATTTATTCAGTTTTAAACAAACAGTATACATGGATGAACGGTATGTAGATATGGCCACAGTGGATCCAGGCCCCCAAGGAGCTGTTTTTGTGGGGGAGGTGGGCTGGCATTTTGGTTGCCATCTCTTCATAAAGACTTTGGTGGTTTTCCATTTTGGGGACCAAGAAGATCCAGTTGTCCTGTAGCCTTTCTAACTGGGGTGCAAGGAAGAGGTAAAATATACCTACTGTGGATGCAGCGCAGTATGGTCCGCGTACCCAGGGCAGTATGGTCCGCGTACCCAGGGCAGTATGGTCCGCGTACCCAGGGCAGTATGGTCCCCATACCAGTGTAGTATGGCTACAGGGTATCCCAGATTACAACCACGTTTTAGTAATGGAAAACACCACATACAGTGCAGGTATCCAATATCATAACCCCACCCATGCATTAATAACATGCCATACCCATGCATGTGCTCCAGTTTACAGCCTCTTGCACAGTAATAACATGTAATGCCCAGTGCATGTACCTCGGCTTATACCCCACCCTGCGCAGAAATAACATGTAGTGCCCAGTGCACGAACCCCGGCTTATATCCCACCCTGTGCAGTAATAACATGCTACATCCAGTGCATGTACCCCGGCTTATATCCCACCCTGCGCAGAAATAACATGCTATGTCCAGTGCATGTACCCCGGCTTATATCCCACCCTGTGCAGTAATAACATGCCATGCCCAGCGCCTGTACCCCGGCTAATACCCCACCCTGCGCAGTAATAACATGCCATGCCCAGTGCGGCTGGTGGCGCGAGGTGCCAGGAGGGTGCGTCTCCCACGTGCGGCCCCAGTGCGCGCGACTGAGTTGAAGAGGCGGCGGGGGCGCGCGTGCCAAGCTCAGTCCGTGACAGGAGTTTTTCACCTGACGGAATTTGCCGCTTACTATCACCCACCGGCCATTATATCGCCGACAGCCACCGAGACCCGCTGTGCCCTCCAAGGGTGACTTATCCTCCGCTGCCATCTTCCCAATAACCAAGGACACCGCCTACACCTATAGCAAAGTCGCCATAAGTTTGCTGTGGGCTCACCCCTTCGCTGGGGACACCGGAAACAGCCCCGGTCTGCACGGTTACTTATCAGACTCGTCACCCATTCACCCCTCCTTCGTTTATTCGTCTATAGGAGACCGAATGCTTGCCACCTGTGACCTGCGCTCCTGCAATCTTTAGCCCTCCTTGGCATGATCCTTTCCTGGTTTTCCCGGTGACGAAGCAGGTCCCCTCGGTGTCCCCGTGGCTTCCAGGATCATGTCCTGCTGCGGGGAGTATCAGGTAACGCGTGACGCATGTTCTCAGCTCCATGTCTTTATCACACGGCGGGGGGGGGCGCATTAACCCATTCCGTGCGGGCTCACGTGCGTGTATGTGTGCCCTTGTATACGGTGTACATTTGCAGTGCCGCCTGATCTCTTTATATCATGTCTGTGTGACGTGTGGCCACCGGGTCTGTTGCTGTAGTAATCAGGGGGTTCTGCCATCATGAGGAGGGGGATCCCCACACATTTCATCCTCATGGTGATATGGGCACCCGATGTGGGTAGTAGTGCAGACGGAGTATTTGGAAGTATTGGCTCCGCACATACTGCTTGTTATGTTTGGTTCGGGGCTCCATTTACTTTCATCTTCCAGTGATGTGAATTTGTTTTTTCACCAGAGGTCGGCTGTGTGTGGATTCCGCTGTCTGCGTTACAAGCCATGCCCGCCTGTTGGGCATTTGGTGAAATATGGGACACATATAGGAGCTTATTAAATAAGGAGGGAGATGGCAGGAGAGTTTGTAGGAGGGCTTTGGCCTAATCTCATACATTAGGAAGGCCAATCCCCGTTGAGTCTCTTCTGCTTGGGGTGGTTGTTGACCCTGTAATGTGTTGTTAAATCAGTGACATTTCTTAAAAGTCAGTTCTGCGTTGTGTACAGCTTGGCTAAGGCAAAGGTATTGGGATGCCTGATCATTACACGAACAGGGATTTCTTTTATGATATTGCATTCTAATTACATATACATTAATATGTAGTTGACCCCCCCTTTGCATTTATTACAGTTTTCACTCTTCTGGAAAGGTTTTCCACAAGATATTGGGGTGTTTCTGTGGGAATTGTTGCCCATTCATCCAGTAGAACGTTTGTTTGGTCAGGCACTGATGTTGGACGAGAAGGCCCAGCTCTCAATCTCCGTATTAGTTCATCCCAAAGATGTTCGATGGGGTTGAGGTCAGGGCTCAGATTCTTCCACACCAAACTCATCCAACCATGTCTTTATGGTTTTGTGCACCACTATATGGACAAAAGTGTTGGGACACACCTTTTAATTATTGAAATCAGGGTTTGGGCTTGGCACAATTTACGAAAATCCTAATGATCAGCAATCAGCATGCCTGTGCCCAAAGCAAGGTCCATAAAGACATGGTTAGATGAGTTTGGTGTGGAAGAACTTGACTGCCCTGACCACAATCCAACACCTTTGGGATGAACTGGAACAGAGATTACGAGCTGGGTCTTCTCATCCAACATCAATGGCTGACCTCACAAATGAATGGGCAACAATTCCCACAGGGAATGCAAAGTCATAAAAGTCTCTGTTGGTGTAATGATCCGGTGTCCCAATACTTTTGTCCTTATAGTGTATATCTCACTATTAATTTATTCCTGTACACAGCATTCATATCTATTGGGAACCTGATGAATTTCACAGAGCAGTGCTTTTTTATTTTTTTAGCAACACCTTCCTAAAAAATAAATCACACCCAAGACACCCATTGGATTTTGTAAGATTGTAGGCGTCCTGTTTAAATTAGTCTTTTTTTCTCAGCAAGGTTGCATTTTTCCTGTGAGGTTTTCCCAATGTGGTAGTAAGGATGGAGCCGGTACACACAAACAGTCTGCAGACATTTAATATTCTGGCTACGCAGTAAGTCGTTCATCTGCCCTGGAGGGTTTCCCAGCGCTCTCCAGTGAAATGAGTTATTTTGTTTCTTTGTGGATTAACCAAAAAGGTCACAGCTAGTCCATTTTAGCTACACAAATAAAGATATACCGCAGACTGGAATGCCTTTGAGTAAAAAAAATCATATTCTTCTTTTAGGTGAAATGTGCCACGCAATAAGGGCATCTGTTCAGAGAAAAAAACACATCTTAGTCTTTTGTACTCCTTAGTGACATTAAACTTAACAATATCATTCAGATAGCGTTTGATGTAAAAAAAAAAACATTGGACTTTGGACACAATCTGTTTGGAACCACTTATATAAAGCTTTAGTGCTGCTGTTCCGGACTATGTTCATTGTTGGCATCCTAGATGAGTGGGATATGTTTGTACTGTTGTGTTTGCCGTTGATCTTGTTTCCTCTGAGCTTGCTTTCACATTTGTTGTGTGCTTTGCTTGCGTGACCTCACTTTGGGATCTATTCACAGAATTATTAAAGGGACACTCTGGCCATCATATGCACTTTAAGCTGATCAGTCCCTTTAAAGTTTATTGAGTTCCTACTGGGTAATGTGCATTATTGTGCTAATATGCTAATTATATATTAATCTGCATTATGTGCTAATTATGCATCTGCGTCTTTTTGTGTTCAGCCAGATGTATCTCTACTTGCGCCCATGTGGTGCACTAGGCTTGTGGCAGCAAGTATACCACTTGGCAGGGGGGTGGTATGAGATGCTCCTGTTCGCATGCACAAAAAGGAGCCCCACTTTGGTTTGATAGAAAAAGTTGTAAAGTTATGTGAGCTTCCAAGGCCTTCTATTTCGGCTCGATACTATAAAATCATAGGCGCATGTGCTCAATAAAAAATGGTTCAATGGTGAGGGGGAAAATATGCCATTAAGGACCAAGCCCCCAGGCTTACATTATAACAATTATCTTCCATCTGCCGGCCCAAAACACTGCTAAAGATTAAGGTTCTTGGGTGCTTACGGGCTCACAGCTGCAACATATTCAGTAAAGTGGTTGGTGTAACCGGCAACTATGTCATAACAGTGGAGCTTGCCCAGGTTTTCCATTGTCCAATATGCCATTAGCTGACGGCATCATTTGCTGAAATTAAGGGTGCAAACCTGTCTGCGCAGTTGGGGAAGGATGTGCCAGGGATCGGCATCAGGCGGCTCGGCTAACCTTTATTGTGTGCAGCCCCCTGATCCCCAACAGGACAGACTTTCTCCTCTCCCATCCGCAATCATTTTGAGGTTTACCTCTAAAGCATCACACATTTACCTGGATTTGCATCACTTTTGTATGTAGGTATATGCAAATGATAATTGATGTTTTTTTACATACCCGCTTCAAGTTTGTACTTGTGAAGTATTTAGCCTTTATTATCATGGAATGCTGAGCCACATTATGTAACATGGTGAATTTTTCCTTTGAATAAAAAAATAAAGCACAAATAAAAGGCAATATTGGAATTAATATGTCCGATTGATTCTTTTAGGTGACGGAAACACAAAGACAATGGAGACCCCTGATTTACAGGAAATGTACAGATATTCCTTGGCTGGTTGTGTTTTTTCTTTTTTGTTCTGGTTTGGTAAGTGCCGATTAACTTACTTAATGTATGACTGATTGTAAAAATGTACTCCATTACTTCTGTAAAAACCTTGTTACAGATAAGGGACATGATTATAAAGAGCAATTGCGTTGCAAAGTGCTAAACTTGCAGAATTCATCATGAAAACAAGAATGTTTAACGGGAAACACTAAATAAACAGATGCTTCACTGGTCCCTGAAAAATAATTAGTAATGACTACCCCTTAAAATAGCCACCAAGTATAGCTCGCTTTGCCTGAAATATATGTGTATATTAGACTCAGAAATCACTGTAGTGATAATCAGAAGCAACACAGATTGCTTTCTGGCTCATCATAATGCTACATTTATGGCTACTAATCACCATGCTCAGTATGACCTGTGTGGGTTAGAGTCCTTACTGTCATGCATTGATCAGAGCTAGCTATGTAGATGAAATGTTTAGCGGTTCCAACTCTTTGCTTTGCTTAAAGTTATATATAAAGAACCGGGTGCACGCAAATGGGGGTAACGTAAGGTAATGTAACATATAATTAAATGAAAATATATATATATATATAAAGATACAAAGTAAAAAGAGACCAATATACTTATAAAAAACAACCTAGCCAGGATGAACAGGCATAAATAAAGAATGCTTCACCATTATATGATATATATATATATATACTGTATATATAAATGCATATGTGCATGGTACTTTTAGTATTCCCTTGAGCTATTTTGTCCACGACTGTTCATTTTACATTGAGATATTATGCATGATTCAATCGCCTTTCCTATTTGCAAATTAATTGGAACTTTATGGTGTGAGCTGAAGTATAATTATTTTCCATTCTGTAATCTTAAAAAAAAGTCAGACTTTCCACTACACATTGCCCTGGAGACAACTTTTTTCCTATGCTTTGGACAAGCAGGCAAGTAATAAAATAGCTATTTAGTCTCTTAGTGATAAGGATACTACCATGATTTCTTTGTATGTTGGTAGTGTCTGTTTTACTTATTTCTATTTGTCTAACGCTTATCTGGTTGTAGTTAATATTTAGTACAAATTTAAAAAACGTAACAAATACTTAATAAACTTACTTATTTGTATGTCTCTATCTAGAATCCTTAATGCACATTAGAAAAAGTGTTTTTGTCTCATTGTTGCTCCCTTTCCAGTTTGATTGTCTGGTTTCTTCAGCTGATATGTGAATTAGACACGATAGATCCGTGAGTACCTGTAAGAGATGAAAGCTTGGTCCTCTGTCCTTTACTGTGGGATAGCTTGAAGCCCCGAGGTCGGTATGGCGTGTAATGTGCGTCTTACACAAGCAGTGGTGGTTTGACAGCCGCAGGTAAATGCACCTCAGACCCATCAAGATTACATGCCAGCCTAAAGACCTGGGGCTAAAATTGTAAATTTATTTGGATATTGGCCAAGGCTTCAATACCCCAAAGTAAAAGGTCCTGAGTGAGCAGCCTAGCTGTTTTTTATGCTGTATATTTGCTGTATATTTACGTATATCAACATAACATGAATCTAACCATTAATAGAGAGAAAAATCTCTTTGTTGAAAAATATCTTCAAATGAACTATATAATGATAGAGGAATTTCATTGTTTGCTGTCTTTTTATAAAAGCCTTTTTTTAACAGATGTTCATAAGTGGCTACGCGTTAACAGCTGGAGCCGCCGAGAGACTCGTCTTTGGTTATGACAGTTATGGAAATGTGTGTGGAAGAAGAAACTCTCCTCTACCAAATGCTCCTTTTTCGGGACAGGATATGACTAATCGGAAGTATGTATGACAAAAACATCATTTATTATTCCAAATAAAATATATTATATTTGTTTGCATAGTTTTTTTTCCCTAAACTAGGTGTTTGTGAATAGTTTAACTTTTCCTGACAAAAATATAACGGTAGCAGGACTACGAAAATTGTCTTGACTCTAGGACTAAACTCATTAAACCGGCAAATTATGAATTAATTTAACCTATCCTGATAAAATGTATCCATGGTTTTCCGTGTAAATTGTAAAGCTATTTATAACCTATAGCAAAAATTGGCTTTGCTTCCCCAGAGGAAAAATTTGTCTGGAACCCTGAAAGGGTTAATCAATTAACCTATAGCAGGCTACAGTAAGTACACATATGAAATAGAGGTGTATTCACCTAATGTTTATGTTGACAGGTATGTTTTCTTCTTCGATTCGTGTAATCTGGCAGTCACGAACATGAAAATCAATTCCACTGCCTTGTGTGTATCAAGTTGTCCTCAGGAGCAACTTAAATCTCTAGAAGACATACAGTTATTTGCAAAGAACAACGGTGAGTGAAAAAACCACGAACATTTGAGTTTTATATATTTAAGAAAACATTTTTTCAATATTTATTTTCTAGAGCATCCACTGATACTGTGAGCAAGATGTATAATTCACAATTGTTACTTCTTTAAAAATGTGAAATTATATATATAAAAAAAAATATTTTATCGTCACCAATTCAATTGGCGGCTAACATCCATTTATAAGACCTTTTATACAATCTAGAAGAAAGTGAAACTGTTGTATCGTGAAACCTCAATAGATTTATTAAATGTTGCAAATGTCTACATCATCTCCACTTGCTCTAACAAGTTCAACGTTCACATAGCGGTATGATCCTTTACCGAAAACCACGCATTTCAGAATTACACAAACATGTTTGCAATAATGAAGTAACACAAAAGTGAACGATGAAATATCCAAACACAAAAATGATGATCAATATGGGAATAGTTCATGGTGATCAAGTGAGGTAAACGAAAATAAGATAAAGTGCCTCAGGACGAGGCTGCCATCTAGCTACACATAGTGTGCCCCATATTATTATTATTTGTTTTATATAGCGCCATCATTAACAATTGTTGCTTTTTATTTGATTGTGATCTTTTTAGGAATGCAGAACACTTTTTTTGTTGATAATGTGTTTTTTTCTGATTTTATGTAGCTTTAGGCCTCACTGGATCTAAAATAATTGTGGTGCTGGCACGAGAGGTAGTTGACGCAGAATACCAAGCAGTTTTGTTGTTAGTGCTATTAGAAGCTTCTCGGGGTCTGAACTTTAGGCCATTGGTTCCCAACCTAGTCCTTAAGGAACATAGGGGACAATTTTTATAATGATCTATTGTGTTCCACTATTGAGATACATATAATCTGGATCATATAGGATATACTGTGTTAGACCTGTTGCAATATATGTATTACAGTACCTTTCCTTAGGCTAAGTTTAAACATAGAGCATGGCGTGATACAAGGCAACGGTGTTTACTAATTTCTTGTTGTTTTTGGCTTATAGGCTCACACCTTTGTGTTTATAAACTGAACTACACACAATATACAAATCACCCAAATGCCTTGGAATGGTGCCCAGTGCTCCCAGTGCCATCAAGGTTAGTATTGCCTGCGAATAATCCTTTCAGGAAATTAAAGCAACGCTAAAGCATTGAGCATAAAAATAGTTGAACAGACTAAACTATTTTTTAAATAAAAGACATGTTAATGCACCTTTAATATTTATGTGAGTTTTATTTTTGTTTTGCTTTTTTTATGTAGTTATCATTATTTATTGTTTTATATAGCACCTTCATATTCTGTAGCGCTGTATAATGGGTAGAATGTGATACATGAAAAAACACAAAACAACACAAAACAAACAAACTAATTTTCAGAAGGATACATTACAGAGTAATCAGTGATGGTGCACAATGGTAATTATTTGATAATAATTATGAAGTCAAATCCTGACTCGTTCGGTAATGGTTTGTTGGAGTGTGAGTATAAAACTGATGTCCACTTCAGAATCAGTAGACTCGCTCTAGCATTTCTGACCGGTTATGGATGAAAATGTTTTGATGTCTGCATCTTTAGATGTTTATAACAACTATTATCAAATACTGCAAAGGGTATGATAGTTCTAAGGTTGGTATAAATTGTAAATCAAAAAAAGGTACAAACCCATTTTGTGGACACAGTTCAGTGTTGAAATGCCATATAAATGTTTTTTTGTTACAAGTGCTGTTTTCCTAATATAAACATAAACTTTTGCGTATGTTTGTTTTATCTTCATAGCAAAACTATCCCGCTGTTCAATCGCTGTATTCCTCAAAACCCAAACTGTTACACTCAATTTGCTTCCGTCTTGGTAAATGTGGTTAATGAAGTTGACTTTTTCCATCGGGTTCTCAGTGGGATTATGGCAGGCAGGGAAAATGTGATAGGACTGAGCATCCTTGCAGTAGGTAAGCAAATTAAAATAGCATGATTATGGAAATTACTTCATGCTACACGTAGCTTGCGAATGCATACACTGGGCATCATCGTGATGAAAATTGTTATGAGATCCCTAAGAATTGTAATAAGGGAATGACGTAAACACTCAAAAAATAACAATTATACGATATTAAAACAAAAACCAGTTAGATTTCAAACTGGAGCTTTAAGGAATCCAATAATTTACAGCTAATGAATATGGATTGTTTCTCATAGACCTCCAATGACAGCTTATATATAATTTATATACCTGTAGTGCTAAAAAAAAGGGAACCCTCATGCATATAGTGTATTGACAGCATTAGTGCAAATTATAAATCCAAGTTTCTCCCTTACAAGAGATGATTGCTTGTATGTCTTTAATATGCACCAGATTGGGGAGAAGGACGAGAATACTCTCACATGCACTCATAATATATAAAATGCAATTTTGTACATCTGTAATGACATGGACAATAAATTCTTTGTCTCCTACAGCTTTATCTGTTGTGATGGTCTTAACGTTCCGATACATCAGTACTCTGCTGGTTCACATATTTGTTACCCTTGTTATTTTTGGACTGATATGTAAGTATGGGCCTTTTCACTTGAATGTTTGGGGAAGTCATTGTGTTAGAGACTGTGTTCTTGGCATCAGATGCATAGATGTCACTTCATCAAACTTTAGGTTCATTGTAGCTGCAACCACATCTTTAAAACCTATTAACTGCATGGAAACAATTATTTTCTCCAAGCCAGCACGGGATGTAGTTGTGCAGGGGTGCTATTCGCGGATCTATTTTGGTTTGGTAAATGCACCCAGTGGACTTAGACCATTTAGTCACCACTTTTTCGTTTTTGCCTCTTTATTATGTCCAAGGTCATGGCTGGTGAGTAGAGGGAAACATTTTTATAAGACCAGCCATGGCCTGCGTGGGGTTGCCATATGGGACAATATTTAGTAGACTTGTGCATTCGTATTCTGGCGAACAGGAAAACGAACACGAAGGGTGCGTTTTCGTTGGTTAGCCCGAATACCGAACATGGCGGCGGCGGCGGCAAAATGTAGACGAAGACACACAACACGAAGAATCTTCGTGTTCATCTTCGTCTACTAATCTCCCTGGTCCCTTCCCCATCTAGCCTACCTTATCTACGCAGCATTTGGTTGATGCCAGAGGAGGCCCCTGCAGGTGACCAATAGGCTCACTCGCATGGCCCTTTAACTCCTGACTGTGCTCATGGAGCCGTGTACTTGAAGACTCATTTTTTAGTGGGCAGGAGGCTGTGCCTTTTGGCTGCCCCCCATCCTTGAAGCCTTCAGTGGGTCGCTTCTTTAAGTGGGGCTTAGAAGATCAGGCCCTCCTGAGGTTTTAGCCCAGGAGAGAAGGAAGGGGATGATATCTCCCTATGGGGGTGCAACTTTGGAGCACTAGTTCACTTTTTCAATTGATGAGGGAAGCACAAGACACCTCAGACTTCAGGGAAGGGAAAAAATAATATACAACCCAGCACCCTGAGAAAAAACATTCTCCACTATGGCGTTTTCAGTGCATAAAATCAGCATACTTGCAATGTTTCTGTATATATTGTTTTTCTTGAATGGAAGAAAATATCTTCTGTTAAAACGATAAAAACTTATAGGCAAAATTATTATATAGTAATTTGTCTCTCAGGAGAGTAACGGTTTTAAGAAGTGACAGTTTTAAATTGCTCTTTAAAGAGGCCATTTCTATTAAAACAATACAATGCAATGGACAGAAATAAATATGACTTTCAGGACGGGGAAAAGGAGATATTTGGGCATAGGTTTTGTTAAGGATAACAATCATTTAAAAGGTCATCGTACAGAAACAAATGCAAAATGGTTCAGATGGCACTTGGTTCCTTTAAGTTGGCGGGGAATAGAGAACAATTAACCCTGAGCATACATGAATAATGTAAATGACAGGAAAATTGTGTTTTTATTAATAAACTATTTTTATTAAGCCTGTGCTTTTTGCTGTTTGTAAACCGGGTGATAATGTGTTCTATTTAGTTGTCTCCGGAGTGCTCTGGTGGCTGTTCTACGACCACATGCATGATCCCCGCTATGAGCTGAAAACTGGAAAGGAAAACGCAATGTTCTTACTTGGATTTGCGATAGTTGCATCCGTGATAACTGTAAGTATTGTGTTTTGCTTAACCCTTTCACTGTGTTGTGTGATTGTAATGTACTTCTTTGTAAGCAAAGATGCTTATGTGCAATAGAGGGGGACCTAGTGGTTTCTGACTCCCTGCACTGTTACCCTAAGTAAAAGCACAATATCTCAGGCTTTTAATATAAATTGCATCTGTTCCTGGTCTTTGTGTTCATAACTTTACCTATCACTGTAAATACAGAAATCAATACTGATCCCAGGTTTTGGATTGAATGCTTCAACTTCTTGCATATTTTTGTTTTCTTCAATAGGTCGTACTTCTGTATTTGATATTTCGGCTAAGGAACAGGATCCACATGACTATTCAACTTTTCCAAGTTATAAGCAAATATATCAGTTGCATCCCATTCCTCGTGCTGCAGCCACTGTGGACGTTTATCATTCTTATTTTTTACTGGGTGCTTTGGGTAGCTGTGCTTCTTAGTTTGGGAACTTCAGGTGAGTTAAAAGGTTTAAAATAAATGTCACATTTATGTTTCATTTTAAAGATCTTCTCACTGTACCTAGAGAGACACAGACACACCTTTTTGAGAAGGCCCCTGAGGATCAAACAGTGCAATTGAGGTTGTTAGTCCCATCATGCAGGCGACATTTGCTCCACATTAGGGTTAGAATTGCTATGCTGTAGGAGAATGTTGTGTGTAATGCCATACATGATCCAAAATTTACTCTATGAAGTATTGTCCAAGGTTACTTAAAATAGCTTTATAATCATGTGCATACTGTGAAAGCTCCAAAGGTTCCCAGAGAGAATACAATTATACATTTCAGATATGGACCTCTTGTTTATTGTGCCTAGAGGGCTGTTAGTTGCACCTTGTTGATGGCTCATGAATTAGATTAATATATATATATATATATATATATATATATATATATATATATATATATATTTCTGATGAGGCATTTTTTCCTCTAGTGACAATAGCATGTATAAATGTCATCCATCCTGAGTAGAAGCTCAGCATATTGCAAAATTGCTTATTCTCTGTTAAAAGGACACTCAAGCCTTTATATCCACATTAACAGATATGATAACAGATAGGTTCCTGTATAGCCAGTGTTAAAAAACATGGGGGTGGTCTCTGGTGCCCTTGCCCCGGCCCCCTGAAGACTGCATTGTTGGAACGATAACCAGGTTTGTGTACAAACTGAGTGACTGCTTTCACTTTGAGACTTTTCTTCTGTTTATATTATTATGTTTATAATCTTTGCCCCAGTCTGGCTACCTCAGCCTCTGTGACAGCTATATACGTCGAGAAGACTTATCCTTCTATATTTGAAACTATTTTTCTGCAGACTGGGTTGTCAGTTCCTTGGATTTGTTCCTGTATTTATTTATGTTAGTCACTGAATTAAAGGTATGCATCTTAGTGAAATTATTAAATGTTTTTGAAAATGATCTGAAGATATGTAAATGAGAGCATGAAATCTATCGTCTACCACTTGATGGCAGTACACTCCTGCATTCTACAGCAAATGTATCTACAGCAATTTATTTTTAAGGGTTCTAGACAAGGACATACAAATAATAATACAACCTGTATATTTTTGATTCCTTGGTATACCAATTGCTTTGTGGGCCTACCTTGTTTGAATATATCTAATATAAATATATATATATATATGTGTATATTTACATTAGTGTATTTTATCATGTATTTGACATGATGGATGGCTTTTGGCGCATCTTTGTTTACCATATGTTTAATTTACTTTTAGCATACATTCTTGCTAGGATTTGTAAAAGGGACTTGTATTTTATGTTGTTAAGCTTGTGTGTGTACCTTCTGGCCTTAAGGATGCAGTACTTCTGAGCCCCAAAGAAATCCAATGTGGTGTTGGCATAATGAGGTGGACACAACAGTATCATTATTTTGGCAATGGCATTTTTTTCTTAACCATGGCACCTCAGACTTTAGAATGAAAATAAACTACTCTGTAGAAATGCTTCTTGATCTTATATTTAAGACTAAACTACTACTAAAACTAACGTCAATACCAGCACCTGTGGGAGCCGGGAGGCCTGGTTACCTGGCTAGAGAAAACTCTCAGCTTTCTGGACCGGTTTCATTTCCGCATGGGTTGTGATCTGAAAATATATAATTTGTGAACTGCAGAGCTTTACTGAAGTTAAATAAATTGGGAGATCTTTAATTTTAATGTGATATTTCAATAGCAATTTATCATGAGAATAAAGGCCGTTCTCTGTATTTGCTTTAATTGATGGTCTTTAGGAAGTAAGATTTGTGTAGATTAAAGTTAAGAGACATAAATTTATTTAATAGAAATGTTACATAAAATAATTACTATATATAAGGTATATAGATATGTGTAATATTTGCTTTTACCATATTACTATATATACTGTATCTGGGATTTTCTGTTACCTCTGTGACACTCTGCGCTGGATACATATTGTTCCGTGACAATTGCATGACATTGGGAGCACTGCTGCTTTATGTACGGGATGATACATTGTAGAGCTGGTTGAGAAAAGGTAGGTGGGAGGAAGGTAGCTAGACTGACGGTCGATACGCTTCCCGGAAGCAGTGGGTCTTAATGGATTTTCTAAAGGATTGGATACAAGGGGAGAGTCTGAAGACATAAAATTAATTTATCAGGTACAAGGTATGCAATTATTTTCATCCTTGTAGAATCCATCCACCGCTACAGCTTCATTCACAGAGCCCTTAAAGTACAAATAGGATCAACAGGATCCCTGTTATAATATTGGAGAAACACACATGTCCTTCCATGGTGTCAAACTAGCATTCAGATATTGGAGGAAGACAAAAAAACATATAGAAGTTTGTGGTTAAAAGTCACTAAAGAAGGATTTCACCAACCAGAGTAGATAATAACCAGAGTAAGCAGTAGTGCCCTGCACTTTGCCAATTTTTTGCCATTCGGATGGTTAATGCCCTTACACACCACAATCAGTAATGTAGGATATTTCAGAACTAGCATTGCTCAGGTTCTATAAACCACCAGATTTAATGTGTGTCTTACTTCTTGTAGTATAGCATGGAAATTACCATCTTTGCTATTAAGGTGGCAGCAATCTGAAAAGTCAAAGGCAAGTTAGACACATGCAGCAAGATAATAACCCCTAAAACCGTAACAATTACCAGATGATAATTTACACATACAGCTAATATAACAACACAAACACTTGTGTTAACATTGCAACACATTGTAAGCGCACCTGTCCAGTGAAATTCATTCAGCCTAGCACCTAAACTTAACTTTTTGATACCAGGCTAACAAAGCATGCGTCATCGACCATTAATCCACCTAGAACTTTTCAGGGTCAGGCTGCCGCTCCTACAGCTCGTCAACAGTTGAAGCAGCACTAGTGTTATGACTGTAATATAATAAATAATTAACATTTTGAATTGATGTGATGGAAATGATGAATAGCTTAAGGAGCAAGGGCAAGGCAAGAAGCAGGAATCTTTAAACTATCCTTGCTGACTTATAAATATCCAGATACTTAAAATGTACTCGGTTGATCCTATTTGTACTCAAAAGGCTCTAGAAATGAAGATGCCAAATGTGGTGATTGTCTACTGTGATTCTATAAAGATGAAAATAATTGCCTGTCTTAAGGGAAGCCTATCGACTGAGAAGTAAAATACTTTCCTTCTACCTATTTGTGCCTCACATTGTTCTCAACCTGCCAGCCACAATGTATCATCTCGTACATAAAGCAACAGTGGTCCTCAATTGCAATTTTCAATTCAGTGTAGAGTGTCACTGAGGTCAAAGCAAGTATTTCATATGTATATAGCGATATTTTTATCTAAACACTGGCAAATATATTTATATCTATTTTAACTTAATATATACAAATCTTCCGGATTACCCTAATTAAAAGGCAATATAGAGAATGGCCTTTGCTCTCATGATGGATTGCTATTGAACTGTAACATTAAAATGGAAAATCTCTTAATTTATTTAACTTTAGTAAAGCTCTACATTTCACGGTTTATATATTTTCAGATCACATCACAGCCCATGTGGGAACGAAACAGGTCTAGAATGCTTAAAATTGTGCAAACCAAGAGCCATAGGTCAGTGTGCTTCCTATAATGAAACATTGTAAATCAAGAACCGGTGCAGCTTTCCCAATGTGTTATTAAAACATCTATTCATTATTAATACATAATTTCTGCACTGGTTCTAGATCTCCCTGTGGTATACCAAGTCAGGACGACTCTAGGTGTGGTCTGATCAGAGATCTGTAAAGTGGCAGAACCACCTCCTGCTTCTACTAAATTCTCTCGCTATACAGCCCAGCACTCTGCTTGCATTTTCCGAAGCTTTGTTGCATTGCCTGCTTACCTTTAAGTCATCAGAAATAATTACTCCTAAATCCCTTTTTTCTTTTGTCAAAGAACAGTGCCACCAATGGTATATTCTTCCTTGGGTTTCTTATGTCCCAAGTGCGTTATTTTACATTTATCAATGTTAAACTGCAGCTGCCACACTTTAGACAATTCTTATTTACTTAAATCATTTACATTTGACTTGTTCCACTCGGAAAGTACACCCTTTGTATCACCTGCAAAAAAGACATAACTTACAACTGTTACCTTCTGTAATATCCATAATAAAATTATTAAAAGTACCGGTCTCAACTGATCCCACTAGTAACAAGTCATTCATCTGAATATACACCATTAAGTACAACCTTCTGCCTCCTGTCACTCAACCCACTGCCTTATCCATTCAACTGTTTTGACGACACCCAAACCCAAAGACTGTAATTTATTTAGAAGTTCGACTCATTCACCATTGAATGCAAGTCTAATCTAAATGTGGACTGTTGCATTCCCTTTTAATAGCTGTATCTTCATGTGTTACAGGCAGCGCTCAGGTTTCGTCAGAGGGACTCGTGGAATACAAATCAATTTCTGGCATTCGGTATATGTGGTGGTACCATTTAGTTGGCCTTATATGGACTAGTGAATTTTTTCTCGCTTGTCAGCAAATAATTATTTCTGGAGCAACGGTTTCTTGGTATTTACACCGGTAAGTTGGCAAAACAAGACTCACTGCTCCTGTCCTTCTACGTTAGGGCATTAGATCAATTATACATTTCTTGTGTAGATCTCAGTAATCAAGTATACTAGGGTCTTTGTAAGCAGTATGTGTTGCTTTACATACATTTATACACATCATAAATCATTACCAGTTAATGGATTAGTGTTTATATAGGTAGTCTTACCTATAAGGAAGTTCTTTATGCTAAATTATGTTAGTGTTAAAAATTGGAAGCTTCTGGGTGCCGCCTCG
Source organism: Spea bombifrons (assembly GCF_027358695.1). Taxonomy (NCBI): domain Eukaryota; kingdom Metazoa; phylum Chordata; class Amphibia; order Anura; family Pelobatidae; genus Spea; species Spea bombifrons. Next base: position 36,161,820 of record NC_071092.1, on the reverse strand, counting down.
TATTCTGTAGTATGCGTGTCTTGGACCGGCATTGGACTGTCTACAAATATATTCTCAGCGAAAGGTAAAACAAATAAGTACAGAGAAGATGTCCAGGGTTGTATTTGCATCTGGGCATCCCCTAGTCACATATAATGGCCCAATGCACTATGAAAACCAATCAACACTGAAAATATCCATTTGTTCTTGTTTGTTTTTTTAGAGATAAAAATAAAGTTCAACACCCAGTTCTATCTGCTATGTCTCTTCTGTTTTGGTATCACCTGGGAACAGCCATCGCAGGATCCTTCTTGTTAATGTTTGTAAGAATACCCAGGATCATTTTAATATACTTTTCTCAGTTGTTAAAACAAAGGGTAAGTGTATAAAATGCTATGCTTTGATGAGCCTATGCACTTAGTATTCGTTTAAACATGTACATAAGCTTTGTTACTTTTGATTCCTTAGCTACTCTGCATGGACTGACTTGTTCTCATTACTTCAAACAGCGTTTTGATATAGGGTTGAAGAGGATTTTTTTAACATACATAATATTGGCATTAAGTATATTTCCTGCCACATTTTCCACCCACCATAAGCTCAAGGGGTTGAATACAGAGTTTGAACAAATGTACTAGTGTAGGGTAACACTAGTTATATCTTTCTGTGTAAAGTTTTGATGGGGATTTGTTGTGCGATTCCTGTCTATTCTGATCTCTGTGAATATCTGTCTGCTTTGGGGCTTAACTATAGCTATTCCTTGCTTAGAGGTTGCGTCTGCATCCTACCTTTCGTGTGTTTTTTGTGTTGCTGAGGGATATGTATGTGATTCTTTCTACATATTATATATATTGCACACTATAAGTTGCAAGCATAGCATTGTCCAAAATGTCTTGGTATGCTGAAGGGGACATATCAAGACGTTTTGGACAACGCTGTGCTTCCAACTTTGTAGGAACAGTTTGGGGAAGGCCCTTTTCTGTTCCAGCATGACTGTGCCCAGCGCACAAAGCAAGGTCCATAAAGACATGGTTGGATGAGTTTGCTGTGGAAGAACTTGACCGGCCACACAGAGCCCTGAACTCAACTTCATTGGGTTGAGGTCAACTTTTGGGATTAACTGTAATGAAGATTGTGAGGCAGAACCTCTCTTCCAACATCAGTGCCGGATCTCACAAATGCCCTACTAGATGAATGGGCCAAATTCCCACAGAAACACTCCAAAACCTTGTAGAAACCCTTCCCAGAAGAGTGGAAGCTGTTATAGCTGCAAAGGGGGGACCAACTACATATTAATGTCTATGTATTTAGAATGCAATGTGATAAGTCTCTTTTGGTATAATGGTCAGGTGTCCCAATACTTTTGTCCATATACTGTATCTATATATACATAAATAAATAAATAAATATATATATATATATATATATATATATATATATATATATACCCGCATACACACACATTATGTCCATCTGAAAGTTAGTAGTATAGAACTAGATGCTCAGTTCCATCATGCTGTGATTAGTGTGCTGCAATTTCCGCTCTCGGATGATTGCATTGTGATGTACAGTAAGTGGGAGCAGTGAACTCAGACTACTTTAAGTAGCATTAACAATATCTGCCCCACTGTCATTTACAGCCTGTTGAATTGTTTATTTTATATTTAGAGGCAACTCATGCCAAAAACACAAAGTCAGTTTCTTCTCCCTAAGAGAAATAACAGCACCATGTATGTATTTCAGCCTCCCCTGGGCTGTGTTGTAGGATGAAGTACATCTCTCTCTAGGCACAGTAACGTGCCCCATCCAGTCTACTCCTTTTAGAGAGTGGTTTGAAAACTGACATGTCTAAAACCAGCTGACAGAGAACAAGCAATGCATGATAACCCCACTCAGGGTGATCTCAAACACTTTGCTACCACTTGTGCCATTGAAGAGAACAATCTCCATCAGCATGTAAGACTGATCAGGCCATACTGGAAGTATAAGATGAATCAGTGATGCTCAAAATAACAAACAATCCTATATATTTTCGTTTTCCCTAATTCTTTCTTAGCAAGTTAAAGTACCCCATCTGTCTGCCCTTTCACTGCTAGGGAGAGTTCCTAAGAGTGTTTCAGAACCGTATGTGTACTCAATAAAAATAACGATGTGTCTGTAACTATCTTACCTTATTATTATATATTATTATTCTTCTTCAGCGCTTCCCTGGGCCTGAACCTAACCTGCTGCTGTAATTACTATTGACTGCTGTGATATCACATGATATCCCATCTCTCCACCGTTAAGAACGATTCTTATAGTGACTACACCGGGAGTGTGTTATACACGTTATACCTTATACTGTCGTGCAATTACAGAGAGGAAAAAAATCTGTGAGGCTTCTAAGTCATGAATAATCTCTCTTGAGCTTGTTTCGGATTCTTTGTATGAAAAGCAATAGGAACTCTCTCTATGCCGACCCTTAGGTGACTTCGTGTTAGCGATGCTGTAGAGAGGGAATGCTTTGTAGGTTACCAGGAGCATTCTGAGCAGGGGACAGGTAAATAACTGTTAATGTTTCAGGCTGGTCGCCAGCTTACTTAAAGACTCCTCGTCATTGATAGCCTTGAAGATGAGGCTTAATCCCCAGTCCTTCTTTTTTAGTGTTTTTCCTTCTACAATACTGCTATTTTCCAGTCCTGGAACTGTTAATGTTTTTGCTGAACATTGTGCTGACTGTTGCGTCTTTGTATTATTAATGATTGATTGTTTCTATTATTGACCGTATTATTGCTGTATCTGTATACAGCGGGTTAAGCCGCTGGTGTTTGTGTTGTGCACTGCATCACAGTTTGCTTTGTTTGTAAAGGTAATTTCTTGAATATACTCAATCAAGTGTACAGCAGCCTGTATGTCAGTCTTTTGGCTAAGATCAAGCATAGTACCTGTGAGAAAAGAGAAGCACCTGTTCTTCTAACCTTAATGCAGAGGGCGTGAGGAGCCTGAAGCACTTGAGAGCCCCTAGCAAAGTTTTAATCTCGGCGTGTTTCAAATGTGTTTATTGGTGAGGGGCACACCATGCACAGGCGTTCTACTGCCAAGTGCTCGGAATGCTCCTATTTATTCTCTTTTTATGATTATCATTCGTTATTTTCCCCACTAGCCCTGGGGGCCATAGGCATTACAATTATTTTTGCCCTTTTTTGAAAATGGATATCGACTTTTTTTTTTGGATTCAGTAGAATTGTCACAGCAGAGCCAGATCTCTGTGCTGGGGGGTGGGTTGACCTTTTGGTGGCCCTTTGGCTTGGCAGTGGGTTTTGCATATCTCTTTGGGGAGTGCTCACAGCACCTTGGAGAGCTGGAAACACTTTAGCGTCTAGTTTTAATGCTGGATAGATGAGAAAGGCAAGGTGATTCAGAGTGTTTAGAGATGATACCGTACATCAAAGGTGTTTGATGTTGGTACGCCATATGCTCACTGGGATTGAACTGGTAAAGGCACTGAGTGCACTGGTTGATCCTTGCTTGCAAAGTTTATTTTTTCATCATTGTCCAAACCTTTTGTAGCTCTTCAAAGAAGAGTTGTGCACATATTAGCCCTCACGTTTTTTATCAACAACACTGAACATCAGGTTTTTACAAATGAGGAAGACAAACCTGATGACCATATGTTGCAGGAGTGAACTCCTCAGTCATATTATCACCTTTGCAATGATTGATTCCATGGTCCATTCTGTTGGTTCACGAGCTGTAAGTCTGCAAGTGTTGCTGTTGTGATTTAAGAACAATTCTTGGCCAGGTGAGCCTGTTCATCTATCCTTTTTATGTGCAACCCTGAAGAGGAAGCAGCGACTGAAACCCAGACCCAAAGGACCTAGTTCATAACCACCCGCTGCTTGGTGTCCAATAGGTAGAAATAACAAGATCAGAGACATGCCATCTCTCTCTGCGTCCGCTGCAGATTAGGAGTAATAGGCATTGTATAGCATGAGTACTAGAAATCTGGTATTTATTGATTTTATTTGTGAAATGAGATTGATATTATGATGTAGTAGTTTCAGTACATGTTAAAAAAAAGTGTCCCAAATGTGTCTAAAGTAAAGGACGGATCTTGTATATTTATGAGATTGAGTGTTATAATTTACAAATGCTGTGTGTGGCAGGATAGTTATATCCTGTGTATGTTTTATCACGTTAAAATATTCATTGGAATCCCTTAGTTGGATAATAGCGCTTTGTACATTAAACCGTTTTGTTATTAACAATCACCTTCCTAATAATGGAAGTGGGATGCACTCGAGAGCTTAGAATGAGCAGATTTACTGGCTATGTGTCCTCTTAGACCTATGCCAGCCTGGACCTGGGAAATGTATAAGTAATATGAGGCATTAGGTGTATCAGAACATCTTTATAGTATTCTATAAATGCTAATTTCTTTTGCTGTAGCCAACACGGGAATCCTTAATGTGCACCTGCTGGAAATCCAATAATACTGTTTTTGTATTAAAAAGTAAGGCCTCAGCGGCTGAAGGGGACTTTAAAGTCTGCGGAGGCTTAATAATCTTGAAATTGTGCAAGAATATGTGTATGTGTTAAGCCACAGTGGCCACTAAGCTATTTTACAATGCATTATTATAATAGCAAAGCTGTTGGCTCCCAAATACACAGATGGAAAAAGCAGATGCACGTAGACTTGAGCATGTGTGAAAGGTGTTGATGCAAATATCTCCGCATGAGGGAGCCAACAGCTCCAGACATATTTCAGCCTGTATGGGCCTCATCTAAAGGGTCCAGTTATAATACCTGTAGGCACAAGTGAGCAAAGAGGTCCACGTCTGGACTCAACTTTACTCTTTGGGTGGACCCTAAGAGATCCCTGAAGGGTAAAGTATTATGCAAAAAAGCGACAACTGCTTAGTACCCTGCCTTACGGTGTGTCCATTCTCAGAAGTATCTTAATTTTTAGGTGCTTCTACAGAGGAAAAAATCTCCATAGCTTTTTTGTGCCTAGAGGGAAACCAACCTTACGTCACTGATGAGGCCAATGAAGTCTAAAATGTATGACGAACGTTGTTGATTCCTTTGTACAGAGTAGATGTTACATTTCTTCCTGGACTGTCCTTGTGAAAGGATCATCCTGATATGTTGCTGGAGATTTTTTCCTTTGTAATAGCACAAGGGAGCTAAAAACGTTGAGGAGCTACCAACCAGGAATGCACCGTAGGGCAAGCGGCTGTCTGTCCTTGGTGAGTTCATCTTAAACCTTTTTTATGTTAACCTTTAGATTTTCTGCATCGAATATGATTTTTGTTTCTTTTTTCAATTATTAGCTGGTTTGTCCAGGTTTAACATATACTGGGAATCCAAATTCAAAACCAGAATGAGTAATTTCCATGTACGCAGTATAAAAATCAGCTAGCATTTTGGGCTGTCCTGGGTGTATCGCACATCATTAGTATTTTATTGCAAACTATTTTGTTGTATATGTGATTGGCTTGACATTTTCTCAATAGTGGGGTTCTCTACAATTAACTTTCATATAAACAGTCAGCACTATTATTGAATGTCACATACGATAAATGTCAGTGACAGCGCTATATCCTGCCTGGCGAGATCACGGAGGTTATTGCTCCGCAGATACTCGCAGCTGTTCAACCAGTTGTTTTCCTTCCAAAGCAACATGTTCTGCTTGGTGGGAAAATACATTCAGTTCATCAATCTTTACTTTAAAAACATTTCTGCAGCAGAGGAAAGGGTGTGATAAAAATGGTCTGTTCTGTATGCGTCGCAGATTTTGGGCTTGGTTTTTTTTGTGTGTGTGAGGCTGAATAAAATTCTACTTTCAAACTTGTTACTGTTTTTATTTTTTCAGGACAATGCATGTACCAGGTGTACATCTCGGTGCTGTTTCTGCGGTTTTTGGTGTCTCGAAAAGTGGCTAGGATGTTTAAATCAGGTATGGTAAACGTCTGAAAAGATGGTATAATGTGTAAAGTCTTCATTCATTTGTTACACCCATTCATTGCACAAGAATATTTTTTGCCTTGTTTTTTTGTACATCAACAAAATGTTGCCTTTGCTTCGTCTGACCACATAGAGTCTTCAAAAGAAGCACACAGTTTATGGGGATTAGGTTAAGAAGCAACATAATGACTTTTGTTTTAATAATAATTAAATGTGAAATGTAACAGAAGACCTGTAAAGGTGTCTGTGTGATTTATTTCACTATGTGGAAAGATGCAGTAAACCCTCGCAGTCTGCCGTCTTATCCGTCCAAAAAGGCAGGAACGTACCCCAATTAAATGCACCTGACATGCAAAATAGACGCGTCAGCCTAAAATGTCAAAAGCTTATTCATATGTATGTATATTTATTTCGCGGTTTCGGTGAGCTGGTTGCAGAAATGAGAGATCACTCCACAAATTGTAGGAGCACACTTCAATCTATGTATTGATCTACACATTTGCTAATGCATTTCAAAAGGAAAGTATTTCTTATGGAAACAGATCTTTTCATCTACTTATCAGTGCATGATAGGTCCACTTAGTGTTTGTTGTTTAATACTAAGATCTTTTTGGCATATATATAACCTCTGGACAACATTACATTTGAGGGGCCGTCCTAGGACCCCCAGCACCTACCTCCACAGCCATTCTCCATTCTACTGAGAACTGGATTGTAACATAATATCCTGGCCCTCCGGTCAGAAAGACACACCATGCCAGATTGCCAGAGCCCTCCATAATGTAAACGAGCTGCTTGGGGGGAGCTCCCATGTAACCAGCCAGTTACGCAGCAGAGGGTCTGCTTCCGGGGTCCTCCCAGTTGTTTAGCCAGATCAGTACACAATATATAGCTTATCTCATCATATGGAAGATGTTACTTTTAGGTGCCTGTTAACTCACTTAGCCTTTTTCTTCATGGTTCGGTTTAAGGCTGCAGAAAAAATCCTTCTTTCAGGGCAACATAACTTTAGTATGCAAAGGTAGGAAGGCTCTTATAGCTAGAAAGGATTCTACTAAATGTAATGGTATTGTGTCTCGCATAGCTAACTATTAGAAGGATGCTTTGTGAACATTGCGGCAGAGCCCAAGAGCGTTGGTGCCCTTTGTGATTTGTAGTTTAAAGGATTGCACGGCTTGTTGTGTAGGGAAAAGGAATGACATCAAAACTAGATGGTACTTCTCAAACTGGCACGGTGTAATTCCAAGGAACGAAGTGTTAAATTATCAGGGTTAGCCATTGGTTGTTTTCCAAGTTAGTGTTGCCATGGTTATCATTTTCTACTCTGACTCATATGGACGAGGAATTCAGCTGTCACACAAAGAAGTGATTATTCTAGGCCAGCGAGCTGTGCCCAAGAATGGGAAAAAGTTTACTAGAAAAATCCCGGTCGGTTGCCACCAGGCCCTCAACATTTCCTAAACTCCTGACATTTAGTCAGATTAAGGTCAGGAGCATAGTGCTGTTTTAGAAAGCTGTTCTTCTGTTTGGTGCATGAAAAATCGTACTAAGGAATGTATTTAAATAGATGTGGGATGCTAGTTTACTTCAAAGACATCAACTAGCTGACCTGTTATACTCTCGCACTGTATATTTGTTTTATTTGAATCACTCTTAGGTTAAATTAAATCTGTGCAATGCAGTTGCAAAGAGTGAACCACATGGGCTGTACAGTGGGTTTTCCCATTAAACAAAACAAATAGACTGTAGGATAAGATAAGGAATCACCTACTCTGTGGGATACATGCCAGGTTCCACCTTGATCTGAAAATAAACAAAAGAAGAATAAAAGAGAGAACAAGAAGTCCACTTTTTCAACACGGATCTGCTTGCAAGGGGAGCCAAACTTTCTAAGGCGTTGTTGGGGTTTCATGTACTAAAGAGGTTAGTTTGTCGATCAGGAAAGCTTAGTTGATTTTTATGCTTAATCCACTCAATGGAACTATTGGTTGCAGTCATATCTCAGCAACAGCCCTCTGAGAAGGCAAAAATAATTTCTGTACCCGTTCATTTTCGGATCTAACAAGAGTCATTGCAGAGCCTCCTGACAGGTTGGCAGCGTTCTAAACTCCCTGTTACCTCAATCAACCCGTTGAGCAAAATGCAGTGGGCTGTACAATATTACCCAACAATCAGTGACCAAAACCAAATGCCAGTAGAACATGTGATTGTGTTCATTTAAGAGGTCTGGCCAGAGTCATGTGATCCAACATCCATGGCAGCAAAACAAGCAGAGACCAAGGTAGAACGAAGGAATTTCTAGGCTGAGCTGAAGTTTGTTTGGGGGGGGGTTGTGAATGAGATCAGGGTCACAATGACCAATCAAAGCCAACCAGAGGTATTGTAGAGTTTAAAGACATTATTGCATGAAGAAAAGACTACACAGAAGAAAACAGTTTGAAAAAATAAATGGGTCTTGCTTTACTTCAGCAAATGATGCTGATGATTATATCAGTGACCCCAATGGCTGAACCGCTAGATTTGCTGACAGCCAGGCCTAGTGTGAGGACAGGAGTTCTTGCTGAGTTTGAGAAATGCAAGATTTGGCTCACAGTGACAAAAACAGTAGATAATAACAGGATTCTCCAATCTATTATAGGCTGGGTAACCACACTTGTCTCTAGCCCCAGAGAATGCATAGTTTGTCACACTGGGTAACGTTTGTCAGACTGCAGCCGTTTTTTGAGCACCATGGAGACAAAAAAATATTTCAAAGAAATGCCTCACATAGACAACATTAGAGGGATAGTCTAATGCCCCATACAGGCCCACCAGTGAAAAATGCAGACCCCCCCACACACACACACACTGCTGCAGCTTCAAAACAGCATTCATACTCTGCAGACTAATCAATCACTAGTAAGAAGATACTCCGATTGAAACCAGTATGAGCACTTTATGCGCATGCATGTGTGGGACGTCTCGTTGAACCCCCGGAGCTTTTGGATGAGCGTGCTGGAAAAGCAGGAGATGAGTGTTTGTCTGGGCATATGTCCTGCAAGCCAAGGAGCTGTGGGGTGGGAAAAGAGGCTGTGCATGAAAGGGGGGGCCTCAGTGTTACATAATATATTTTAAGCCATTGAAGGAAAAATTTTTACTAATAATAATTACCAGATTAAACTAAGAGTCTATCACCATTTATTTACGGCATTATTGCACAGCGTCTTGAACCCAGAACTGACCGTTCTTATTCATGTGCTAGTAGTAGTTTGAAACATGTTCCTTATACCTCCTTTGAGAAGAGGTATAAATATAGTATATCCCGTTTGCTTTAAGTAACACGACTTTGCATATATGATGTTATTGTTCTTTAAAGACCCACTATGGTGACTAGTTATCCAGCCCTCTCAGTGATATTACTCCTACACCTAACCGCAAAAAGGACCTTGAACAGCTGATATTGCTTTTTAACGGCTTTTAGCGCAGGAAGGACTAGGTGGAACATTTCTATTGTTTTCTCTTACCCCTCAAATCTAAAGGTCCTAAAAAGCCAAGCTCTTTGTGGTATGCGGTTAACTAAAGGAACTAATCTTTTGTGAACTATAATTATGGAGTTATGAACAGTAATATGCTCAGCATTTCATTCCATACATTCCATTGTTACATATTAAAACATCGCATAGATTTACAGTCTAAACAAACCTGTTAATGTTATAGAAGAACAGAGAAGAGAAAAATAGAAGAATACCGATGTGTATCTTTCCTAAATACACACCGAAAACCTACTTTTTCATTTCTATATAAAGAATGAAAGGTATCTCTTTGTGTTTGCAAGTTATGGCATGTTATTACATTGGCTGCTTAGATACCAACAAATTAAAGGACAATAGAGGTGATGTTCTAAACTTAGTGATGTGTTAAAGGTTCCCAGTCAAAAGATTGGAGCTGTTGCTATACTAAGAGCTCAAAATTATAGTTAGCCGTGCCTATAGTATTTGGTACCCAGGTCAGATCCTATATGTGGCACCCCATCCCCACTTTAAAGTATAAAGACACTCACAAAAAAAAAAAAAAATGTTAGCAAGAATATTTATTTCACAAATTTGTAAACTTTATGGCAACGGGAAAAAATAGAAACCTGAAAAAAATAAATTATTAGCTTACAAATAAATTAAGTTTTTAAATAAATAACATTTGCTGAACAGATATGGTACAGCATAACTCCCATCACTATACACTGAGCCAGACATTGACAGTAGTGCATCATAACCCCCATCACTATATAGTATATTGATGTGGTAGGCCCTTAAAACAGCATGCATGTGCCACCTCTGCCTCCCAAGCAGCCTGCCTGTACCACCTCTGTCCCCCTAAACAGCCTGCCTGTGCACCTCAACCTCTCTCCCCTCCCTAAACAGCCTGCCTGTCCCATTTCTGCCTATAAACATTCATTCATTCACCCATTCATCCTCTTGCACCCCCTCACCTTTCCTGCAGTTTTCACTGGTCTGAGGGCCGGTCGAGCAGCACTGGGGACTCGCAGATGTCTATGTGGGCCCGAAGCTTACTGATGTGGCACCCGCACACTGTGTGAGGAAACTTAGTGTGCGAGCTCCACAGCGGGCTAGAAAGGGAATGCATTCCTGAAATAGCCTGCACTTTGATTTCTCAGTTCTGTTGCTCGGATGGAGATATTACAGACAGTACAGCCCGGGACTCAACAGTCACTGTGACAGAATGCTTCATGTGAGTTAGCAATGAAACTTAAAGATTACATACAGTTAGGTCCGGAAATACCAAAATAAATTAAAGGTACACTTAAGTACCAAATATGAGCTTAAAGTGCAGTCCCTCGGCTTTAATTTGAGGGTATTCACATCCAAATTGGAGGAAGGGTTTAGGAATTACAGCTTTTTAATATGTAGCCCCCTTTTTTTCAAGGGACCAAAAGTAATTGGACAATTGACTCAAAAGCTGTTTCATGGACAGGTGTGGGCTATTCCTTCTTCTTTTAGTCATAAATTAAGCCAGTAAGAGGTCTGGAGGTGATTCGAGGTGTGGCATTCACATTTGGAAGCTGTTGCTGTGAAACTACAAAGCAGCTCTCAGTGCAAGTGAAACAAGCCATCCTTAGACTGCCAACAAAATGCATCAGCAGATAGCAGGAACACAAAAGGGCCTGGACGTCCGCGTGGATGGTTGTAGAATCCTTTCCATGGTAAAGGAACACCCCAATGCAAAATACATTTTAATTGTGTAGTAAAGAAGCCGCCTTATTCACTTATAACCATGATGGTGGAAACCACTGTGATCAGTAAAGAAGGAATCTACAGTAGCGCTGATCATCAAGATCGTTCATGGACCAGTCCCACAGAACTTTCCCAGTAAGAAAAGCCGAGCATGCATTTCACTTGCTGAAGACAGAAGTTAAGGCTGAAAGACCCACAAACGACTAAAGACGGCGATATAACACACTTGTCACAGGTAGCAGTCATCTAGTGGAACTCTGAAACACTGGCGACCTTATTGGGGAAAAGTACCTACAGAAAGAACAGCAACATTTCAATTCCTTTGGTATTGGAAGGAAACCATTTACATAGATAATAGTGTATATTTATTATTGTTTTTTGTTCACAATATATATATTACAGCATTTAATTAACCCTTAACTATATCAAAGCAGTGACCAACTCACTTTGGGTGTACATTAGTTTTATGCCACCTGCAGGTCCTATCTGATGCAGAAAACTATTCTATAGATTAAATTAAAAAAGTTTATTAAAACCGGTTTTAATTCATGTAACGCTTTTTTACATTCAGATCCCATCTGGCCTAAGGGTCCAAAGGGAGCACAGCATAATTTTTGATTTTTATAGAATATATTTAAAGGTTGCATGATATCACAGTAATATACATTCCACTTTTAAGCGGTTGCCAACTCATTTTTCCGCTTCTCGCAGAGGTTATTCGAAGTGTCTGTATATTTGCGAAGTCGCTCAGCTTAGTCCCAAACCTGGAGAACAGTGAAGCCATTGTGAGCCTCGCACAGAGCTGGCGTCTACCGCACAGCCGCTCTCATTAAGTAGCTATTGTGATATATTTCATTTCCAGAGATTATATATTATTCGAAGGATCAAGGAGATTTGGATATATCCTCTAATCAATGGGCCCTTCAAATAGGAAAAACATCTTGACTTTCTGCAAACTGTAGCATTTTCTAAACGCTTCAGAGCTGCTTCTTCGGTGGTTGAGAGCCAGTGCTGTAACTCTACATAATCTCAGATAATAAGAAGGGCCGGGAACACTTCTGGCAGAGAGCTCTTTGTTCATAAAAGGTTTAAAATACAGTATTTTCCCTTCAACAACATAAGCGTATAAATATTTATATACAGAACACGATCAAGCTCAAAGGCCATAGCAACCATCTTTCCTGATGTTTTTTATGTCAGAGGCAAATATTGATGGTCAGCCTGATCTAAAGCTTTGAAATCATGGATCTCAGGGAATTGCTTTACTGTATGTATACATATATATTATATAGTATATATTTATATAGCCTGTAGTGTTTAATCATACAAACACATCCTTGCTTTAAAGCTTTCATAGGAATGTTTTTTAGATTTATGGCGACATGCCATGATTTTTTTCTTTCACAAGCTAATGGAGCGTAACCAATATTAAGTACTAGAAAGCAAGAGGATGGGGGGGGTGGATGAGAATTTAATTCTAATCATACAACTTTTCAAAATATTTTTGTGCGTAAGTACATATTTCATATATAAACTATACTATTACAGAACAACATTCTCGATTAAAATGCTGATTAAGTGTAATATTTTTGGCTACACGTTTATAGTTCTCCAAAGCCTTCACATGCATTTCTCTTGGAAATCAGGCTATATCCCCCTACAGCACAGTTTGCTCAGCATAACTTGTTAGAAATAGCAATTTCAGGTCATTTAGTTTTGAAAGACGATGCAGTATTTAAAAGGGTCCATAATGCGAGGAGTAAATGGGAGATATCTCATTTAAAAGGATCACGCATCAGCCTGGTACCGGTGTTGGGGGTGAGATGCAAAAAGAGGGCTTTAGTTACAAACAATGCTGGTTCCCATAGAAACGATATGATTTGCAGTGATTTTAATGAATTGTTAAAAATTAAGATGGCCATCACTATTCTTTAAAAAGAAAACGGGGTGAATTCAAACAGAAACGTTGAGTAATCATGGATACGCCAGGTCCTGTAGATGAGAGATTTTCCCATGGAGCTGCGGCACCTCGACCTCCATCAATATTTGACATCAAAGGCGGGATGTGAAACGTGTGCTTGATGAACGCAGGCTTTGTTTTCGTTGGGTTCCACAGATTGTGAACCGCGCCGTCTCCGGCGTGCAATTCATATGTGAAAAATGACATTAGATTTTCGAAGCTTGGGTTAAAAGCTGAGCAGCTCGCTTGCCGTATTACATGAAGGGAGACTGATGAGCATCTGACCAAGTAGCTCTCGGCAGAAACGATTATTTGAAAACATTCGACTTTGTGGATACACTAATAATAATTTCACTTGGAAGAAGAGTAATAATATCAGAATAATGGTATGTCATTTCCCCAAAGGAAGCTGAATGTGATTATACTAATTAAAGTGATTACCGATTTCTGAGTAAGCAGCGACCTATAAAAAAATGAACTTTCTGTTTTGAGTAGTATGTCTTTTTCTGCTGAGATTCAGAAATTCAGTGACATGGTTCCGTAGCAATTATTTAGAATCTATTTGATACAATCCCCAACGCATAATCCAAAGTAATCCTGTAAATTCTCTGCCCTCGTATTTGGGACCATATTGCGTTGTGGTTATTTAACCCATTTGAGTGCCAGCTGGGAATGTGGTATGTAGCTGGCCCTAAAAGCGGCCATCTTACTCGCACATTTAACAACAACTGCTGATGACCACATCAGTTTACTAAGTGGAATGTGAGCTTTGAAGAGAATTATTCAGACAAGTTACTTTTACGATTTGGTTTAACATTAAAGAGGGGATTGTGGTGGGTTTTCTGTATTTTAAATTATATATCGTGTGATAAGATGCATAGTTTACCTTAAACAAGTATCTTACATTTTTTTATAGGTTATCCTAATTAAAGTGTAAACTGTGTGTAAGATTACCACCTAATCACTATATTGGCGTGGCTGGCCAGGGCAAAATATAACCAGACTCTTGGCACACAAAGGGCTACAAACAACAAATGACCATCTCTCACACGTAAACCTGTAGATACATACATACAAAGCAATCCGTGGCAGGTGATGGCAGGTCCGATGCACTAATGGAGCACGAATCTGTGTTTCTTGTTAATTTGAGGTACAATAGAGAGTCGTAATGTTAAGTCCTCGATCTTTGGACCTCAATGTTTGCCGAGAGGGAAAACCTCCTTTGTTCTTCCCTCTGTGGATAGCGAACATACCAGATTGGAGAAGCGCAAATACTGTTACTATAAATGAACAAACTCCTGCGGAAGGTTAAGCGAGATGTTTAGATCTTCACATGTAAAGGAGTCTCAGAAGCTTTACCTGCTGTGACTGATACTAGAGGCAGGTATCGGAATTCTCGTTATAATTCTATATATATATATATATATATATATATAATACTATGTTTGGGCTTGCTCTGTGCACCTATTTATTGTGCCGATGTCTTCTGTCTCTAGAATGCCTACACAGCAGCAACAATTAATGGAACATCATTCTGTACATCCGCAAAGGACGCGTCGAGTCTCTTAGTAAAAAACCCTCCCTTTGTCTCGTACCTGAATAGATCCGGCGTGTTCCTGGTTTTTCTTGGAAAGGTAATTTGCAGCGCATTTCCAAACTATTCTGTTTCATCAGAGTCCGAAATTGGATAGAAATCTATATATTTTTTATATTTTGCAGGTGTTTGTTGCATGTTTCACAGTGTTTGGAGGACTAATGGCATTTAACTATCACCGTGAGCTACACGTCTGGGTTATCCCTTTGCTGTTAGTTGCATTCTTTGCCTATTTGGTGGCCCATAGCTTTCTATCTCTGTTTGAAACGGTTATGCACAGTCTGTTCCTGTGCTATGCTGTGGACATTGAGACGAACGATGGATCTCCTGAAAAACCTTACTTTATGGACCAAGACCTAATGGTGAGTTTTGTTGTGTTTTTTGGCCCTACCACCTAACCCATCACTTATAGTTCTGCTCCTTGGATTTCATTGAGAAAGATTGCTTTACTGAGTACTGGATAATGAAGAACTGACTATCCCTTTAAGAACATTTATAGGAAATACATGAAAGAATAAAAATGATTAAATATGGAATGAACAAGTAATCGAATCACATCCTACTATGGGGACCCAAAACTCATTTCCCTTCTTGATAACTGCTCAGCGCCTCGTAAGGGTAATACAGTAATTTGTGTAAATAACAGTACAATTGTTATTATAATTAAAATGTATAGTTTTCTTTAGCACTTTTGTAGCTAAAACAAAAATAAACAATATCCAGTTGGTTTCCTATTTCTGAATACTCTGCATTGGGACTTACAAACATAAAAGTCTAATTTGTTAAACACTCCCAAGCCTTTCTAAACGTTGGCGTCTCAGCCTGTTCAGGAGGCTCGCGTGTTGTGTAAATTGGGCAATCAGATGTGAACTCGGGCAAAACGGGAAAAGCAGTGGGAGCGTTTTAACCCGTGTTCCCGATCACGTTCATGCGAGAACACATGGTGCTGCTGGCTGTCTCACCCGATGACCAGCTCCTGGGGCAAGTCATGCACAGCCTTTTTCAACTTGCTCTGTTGGCAGAGAGGAACGTACTTTGCTTCGACGTTCCGTGGTGGATGTTGAGTTTCCTACAGTCAAGAGGGTGCGGACAGCAAAGACTAATGAGTTTCCAGTCAAGCCAGTTCTCTAAAGAGGTCAATTCCAAACTACCTACTTTTAGAATCTGTCCTGATGCCGCTTTACTGAATCTGTAATCAGTAGCAGTTGATGATGCATTTGATTTTGTGATATTACACAATAACTTGTTTTACAGGCTTTAATTCACCAATCTGGAGCAGAACCAGAGAAACTAAAGAACAGACCAGTGCAGAATGGCGAAGAGGGGACAGAACTTCAGCCAATAGCCAGAGCAGACTGAAGAGCTAGCAATCTATTCCAGCTACAGGAGGTCACAACCTAACATCACATCTCTGCACCGGGTCCAGGAGAAACATCTCATCATGAGCCGGACTGTTCTGCATCACGGATGTATCTCGGGATACAATGAAACTCGTCAGATGGAGAGCGACCTTCGCATGCAGTTTTCCCATCTGGGTCACGGCTCACAGTTTGATGGGACTGGAGGGAACGCGCACAACTATCCTCTCGGATTTTTTAAAGGATTTATTAAGACAACAATGTATTGATGCACAACAGAACTTGCCATTTTACCTACTTATGCAATAAGAATAATGCTAAGAGGTCTAACTATATTTAAATGCATGTCACGGTACATTTCTTCTGTTGCTTGCACTGTCAGATCTGGTTCATTCGTTTTTAGTGCACTTTTTTTTTTTTTTAAGCATTTCACGTTATTTTTTTTATATAGAGACTAGAGCACATTTACAACAGAAACTGAAAGCGAGATCAGTTAACATAAAAAAAAAAAACCCATATCAGTATGAAAGTATGTTAAACGCATGCATGGCTAATACCTCGCTCAGGTTGTGCCCTATGATGCGAAAAAACAATACATAGCACACTCCCCGCAGAGGGCGATATATATTGAGAGGCAATGTGGAAGAAGTTTAGGTTTGTATACACCATTTGAGGTGCCCCTGGGATTCAAGAGGACGGGCAGATTATTTACCCAACAACCCCCGAGGAGCACGAGTTGCAGAATGCGGCAGAAAAATAAATATGCACAATAGACAGAAGTGGAAGCGTCACGACATGGCCCCAACGTCTATTTCTTTAACCTATGGCTGACGAAAGGTGACTCGAGGAAGTTAACTCTCCACCTCTCAAAGTCCCACTATGTACAGTAAAACTGTACATTACATGTATGTGTTAGTCAGGTTTCAAAAATCACAGATGAGTAGAATGCCTGCCAACAGGTTTCATTCACAAATGGAAATTTGTGGTTTCAACTCCTATTACTTCGCTATCCATTACGAAGGGTCATTCCAGTGATCCTCTGCTGCAAGAACAGCTGGGCTGGCCCTGTACGATGGAAAGATAATTCAGCGAGTTCTCCGGTCTTTTCATCCATGGAATGATGTATTTTACAAGGTCGGGCTGACCTCTTGCTTATATAACAGCAAGATAAAAACCACTACTTTCTTTTGCAAAAACAAATCTCCTTTTATTCACCAATTAGTGTTTGACATCTAACCTGCCCGGGTATTTTATAAAAGCTTTAGCGTTTACAAATACTTTTTATTACTTGTGTTATACGTGTATATTTTAATCTACATATTTCATCGTGAACTTAATAGCATATATGCAGTAATATACCACCTTATATCTGGTACTACAATGTTTTAAGTCACCAATCTGGAGCAGAACCAGAGAAACTAAAGAACAGACCAGTGCAGAATGGCGAAGAGGGGACAGAACTTCAGCCAATAGCCAGAGCAGACTGAAGAGCTAGCAATCTATTCCAGCTACAGGAGGTCACAACCTAACATCACATCTCTGCACCGGGTCCAGGAGAAACATCTCATCATGAGCCGGACTGTTCTGCATCACGGATGTATCTCGGGATACAATGAAACTCGTCAGATGGAGAGCGACCTTCGCATGCAGTTTTCCCATCTGGGTCACGGCTCACAGTTTGATGGGACTGGAGGGAACGCGCACAACTATCCTCTCGGATTTTTTAAAGGATTTATTAAGACAACAATGTATTGATGCACAACAGAACTTGCCATTTTACCTACTTATGCAATAAGAATAATGCTAAGAGGTCTAACTATATTTAAATGCATGTCACGGTACATTTCTTCTGTTGCTTGCACTGTCAGATCTGGTTCATTCGTTTTTAGTGCACTTTTTTTTTTTTTTAAGCATTTCACGTTATTTTTTTTATATAGAGACTAGAGCACATTTACAACAGAAACTGAAAGCGAGATCAGTTAACATAAAAAAAAAAAACCCATATCAGTATGAAAGTATGTTAAACGCATGCATGGCTAATACCTCGCTCAGGTTGTGCCCTATGATGCGAAAAAACAATACATAGCACACTCCCCGCAGAGGGCGATATATATTGAGAGGCAATGTGGAAGAAGTTTAGGTTTGTATACACCATTTGAGGTGCCCCTGGGATTCAAGAGGACGGGCAGATTATTTACCCAACAACCCCCGAGGAGCACGAGTTGCAGAATGCGGCAGAAAAATAAATATGCACAATAGACAGAAGTGGAAGCGTCACGACATGGCCCCAACGTCTATTTCTTTAACCTATGGCTGACGAAAGGTGACTCGAGGAAGTTAACTCTCCACCTCTCAAAGTCCCACTATGTACAGTAAAACTGTACATTACATGTATGTGTTAGTCAGGTTTCAAAAATCACAGATGAGTAGAATGCCTGCCAACAGGTTTCATTCACAAATGGAAATTTGTGGTTTCAACTCCTATTACTTCGCTATCCATTACGAAGGGTCATTCCAGTGATCCGCTGCTGCAAGAACAGCTGGGCTGGCCCTGTACGATGGAAAGATAATTCAGCGAGTTCTCCGGTCTTTTCATCCATGGAATGATGTATTTTACAAGGTCGGGCTGACCTCTTGCTTATATAACAGCAAGATAAAAACCACTACTTTCTTTTGCAAAAACAAATCTCCTTTTATTCACCAATTAGTGTTTGACATCTAACCTGCCCGGGTATTTTATAAAAGCTTTAGCGTTTACAAATACTTATTACTTGTGTTATACGTGTATATTTTAATCTACATATTTCATCGTGAACTTAATAGCATATATGCAGTAATATACCACCTTATATCTGGTACTACAATGTTTTAAGTCAGCGTTTTTATATGGATTTTTTTTTTATAGATTTATGAGATTAAATCAGCAATTATGTCATTGGTAAAACAGAAGCTGTATTCTAGAGAATATTTATCCACCGCATAATGTGCCAATTACTTCATTGCTACAGTCATGGCTACTGAGAAGATGGATATGAATAATTTTAAACTAGATAATAAAGCCGCAGTCTCTAAGCTTTTTTGGGTATAAAAACTGTTTTTCTTTAGAGAACCGAGGAACCCCGATTATGAAGAATTGTCACCCTGTCTTTTCAGCTGTAGCTCCAGAAAAACCGACATCCAATTATCCCGGAATAAATACGGGTCGGCACAAATATATTCCAACCTTACTTAAAGTCTGAACCCGATTTTTGTTTGGCTCATCGCTGAGGGAAAAACAAAAACAGAAACAAAAACAAAAAAAAAAAAAAAACAGGAAATTGTACTTACAACCAAACGTGGGGTTTTTTTTTCTTTTGTTTTGGTTTTTTTTGCCTTAAAGGGCTAATCGTAGTATAATGCCAGTAAAATCGCTAAAGGCAGTGACACTGGTGATAAATAACATCCAACAGTGTAGTTTACTTTATATTAATTTATCTTTAAAAAGTCATTGCCGAGCTGTTCCACTTCAAAACAATGCAATGTCATACTGCTCCGTTACCAAAGTCTGTTTTAATCATAAACGGGAATAAAAAACCTAAGCTTTCTATTTACATGTATATTTTAAAGCGATTATCCGTTTACAATCACAAGCAGCATTTAAAGCATTCCCACAAATACATATAAGCTTATAAGGAGCTGGGTTAATGTCTCGTTTGCCCATTTTGCTGTAGAAGTGAACCCAGAGCCCTTACCCATTATTTAGCTGGGCACAGATCACACGTTATAGTCATTTGCTACATCTTCCCCAAAATGTAGCAGGAACTTCATTATCGCAGTGGCACAATGTCAAACCGCAACAATAAACGCAACACTAAGCTTTTGTGAAAATGGAGCTCGCGCCATGAACTTCATCGCTTGTCTGCCTATTAATAAACTATGTCCGGACGCAGGGCAGGGCTAACTAATTCAAGAGAAGAAACTGAATATGCAACAAACCAAACCATTACATAACGTGATCTCTTCAAAGAAAAAAAATATCAAAATTTATTTATAAAAAAATACATTGGGATCAGTTTATGCTGAGAAATGTGACAATAAATATACATAACAGAAATGAAGCAAATACTACATGGGTACAATATGGCACGGAAAAATATAAATGCAAATTTAAGCATTAACCCTTGCAGGGACAAACTGTCTGCAGGTACAGGCAATTAAGTTTGCAAGGGAGTTAAGACATTTGCATGGTCCTAAAAAACAACCGATACAGATTTCCTTGAATTAAAGACAGAAAAGGGAATGTAGAGCAGGTTAAAATCCCTCTGGCTTTCTTACATGGATCCCATCACAGAAACATCACAGATAGCTGTCCAGAGAGAGACTGGTCTTAACTTCCATACAAGCTCCTCGTCATCCTTTGTTCAGCTCACAATGGGTTACGGACCACTTGTGTTTAATATCCTTTTACACAAACACAGTAGCGATCCATAGATTGAGAGATCTTCCTCTAACCGGCCCTTCTGGAACCAAGTTTTAATGTTATTACAACAAACATGCCAAGATTATACATGCGCGTGGCTGGAGGAAAACAATATAAAAACGGTTCTTCTGTCCTGCTTCAGTGTGTGACCCTCTAGGATCAAGTCCGGTGTGATGGGCGTAAGAAAGCCAGAGTGCGCAATATTTATATGGTGGAAAACAAAAAGCAGGTAATACTTCTTTATAGAATCAATCTAACATACGGTTGGCAATGGAATAAAAAGGACCATAAAAACATTTACCTACCCACCGCTATACCATCAGTTTCAAAACTACCACCCACTGAGAAAATTGGATAAAAGGCAGATTCTTTATAACACTCACTCCATGATACATATAGCAAAAATGCATAGTCCTGACATGGCATAACTCACTGTACAAATGCTCCCTTCATTATTCACAGTATTCCTTTTACTTCATATGCAATTATTGGTAATGCTGCAGAATAAACCAGTCTCAGCACTAGAAGGCAACTAGGGATAGAAGGCAGAAACGAAGAAGGAATGTAAGGCAAAAATTTGTTTCCATATTAAAGCATAGTAGTGTTTAAGGAAGACAAGTAAAATTACACAAGGCTAGCTTGGTCTTAATTGAATAAAATAAACTAATAAACAGACTACACCGTATACATCTAATAATCGATGCCCTGGTCGCTGTACTGCCCGTGGTAATCTCTCGGGTAGTCATCTGGATACTCCCCGGGATAGTCATCGTGATATTCTGCCTGGTAGTCGCTGTCGCTGATTTCAGAGCCGTTTGTTCCGGTGCCTTGGCTTCCGTTATGGATAATGGGTTCTGTTGGTGCAGCACAGTACTTGGGATCATATACCTGGCGCCCGAGGCCATACACACTCATGCCTTTCTGAGAGGCCACTTTGTTGGTTCCCATTTGTAATGAAATGGTAGAGTTATCCATTGGCTGCAAGATTCCTTTCTGATCATAGATATCTCTTCTGGTTCCCGGAGCAGACATGCCAGCCTAGCAAAACAAATATAGAATATTTCAATTAAATAAGATGTCTTTAAAAATATTTAAATATGCAAGTTGATTTATATAAATATTACACACAAATAATTTAAAAGCAAATTAGAGCCCTTAAATATATAATTTAACATTAAACAGGTTTTCAGCGAAGGGAAGGCAAGCTTTAGTATAGCGACAGGATTTTTGTGCGTTAACCATCGTTGCGTACATTGTGTTTTTGTGCAAACTATTTGGAACTTTATTGCAAGTTAACGGTGGATACAATGTAAGACAAATCTAATGTCATACATCATTGGACAGCACAAATGACAAATAACGGCCATTACTTTCAGACAAAAGGCAGGAACCACACAATAAAATAAAGAAAAAACCTTATTACCTGGCTAGCACCCTTGTTTGTTCCCATCTGTAAACTTATTGTTGTCTGATCATATGGCTTATCAGTCTGCATTTTTGGGTCATAAAGGTGCCTTCTGGTTCCATACGCCGTCATTCCAGCTTGACTGGCACATTTGTTGGTTCCCATCTAAATGCAAATAAAAAGTTATAAGCAGATGTTATCTATTAGCAGTAAACTGGGTAATTGTTAGCAATGGCATGCTTAAAGTGCCTGTAGTGAGCTAGTGGCATTTTTGTGTATATATTAAGGCTCAGTGGCCACCTTTCATGTACATTAACAGGGGAGCAAACTCTGGGCAGGTTCCAGACTGAACCTGATTGATGTGTGGATTACATCTCTGATAAAGGTTACAAAGAACAGTAAAAGCATTCGCATACACAGGCATAGATATGTAGTGGCGTCACTGACATTTGTTTACTGGGATTACCTATAACTTTTGGTTAAAACCATTTTTACCATCATGAAAGCTGAGGCAGGGCCACAAACATATAATCAAATTCCCCATCCCATATCACTTTCCCTTTGCCTCGTGAATCTTTACAAAGACTACCTGAACAAATCAACAATAAATCTGTGACATAATGAGAGATAACTGTTTTTATATAGAGTTACATAAAATGCGTAAACACCATTACATATGTACATATTTTACTGAATAAAAAGGAGACATATCTGCTTTACCAAGCCCACTACAGACACACACGTTCCATATCAAACATGCTGCAGCGGAGTCTGACAAACAGTGCCTAAAAGCCACTTCATAGTTATAGTATCTTTAAACATACGGAGTTATACATCATAAAATAAATCCTACGATGTGTAGATTATTCACAAGACTTCTATCTTGCATAATGCATCTTTACCTGTAACCCAATCACACTTTGTCCCGCTTTTAGTTTCCCTTCGTCAAAGTGCCTCTTCTGCTTTTCAGCATACTTCACACCAATGTCTACTGTAGTGTGGAAGCCTTTTGTTTTTGCCTGCAAAAAAACAATTTTCTGTTAAATTTCAAAATGGAAACAATGTTTAGCATTAAATCCACCTGCAGCAGACTGTTAACGGACATGTGCCTGGAAGATATGAAGATAAACACCCCCCACGCAGTCTTTGTATCTGTGATAGTGGGGAGAGTTGGTATAGATCAAACTAAAGTAGATTATGCAAATGGATATATTTGGTATAAAATCTGTGAGGACTAGTCTTAATTAACTGAACCCAGAGGAAACACTGCTTACCAAACCAGCTAGAGAAACCAGAGAAATTTGAACTTGAGTCATGTTTGCATTCTCAAAAAGGTCATTTGCTTCAAAAATATCGTGTGGCTTCATCCCATACTCCTGCATAGCTTTAATGAAGTTTCCAATATTCTCCAGCTGCAGAGAGAAGATAAGTCGTTACGAGGCATAAATCACCATCCGGTTAACACAAGACTAAGTATGAAAAGCAGCAAGAACGCAATGCAAAACTTCGGAGCAAATTTGAAACGCTGAATTAACTGAAAGCACCCAAAAAGAATTACCTTGTGCCAGTTGATTTTTGCATCATTTATTTTCTTGACGGAGCCGGGCTGCAGCTTGTTAATAAGACTAAAGATAGATTCGAGAGAAAAAAAAAAGTTTAACACGTGCTCATGATAGTCTTAAAGCTCACAAAACTTCTACATGAATGCACTTTGGCTAAAAATGTACAGACTTGGCCCATTTACACATGATACGTACATATATACGCGCTATTAGTCCATCCAATTCAGAGACATCACCCATACCAGAGCATCACTTATCCCAAGGCTACCCCCTGCTCCATCTTTTTTTACAGGTACCAAGTTCCACCAGAGAACAAGCAGAAACAGAGCCTTCGAGACACTAATAGTCCCGCCATAAACATGTTCACTTTACAAAGCACTAACTATCGATCGAACTATAAAGCATTTCTCTCAAACCCTACATTTTAGGATTCAATACACTAAAAAAACATAATAACATGTTACAGATTATAATAAGTACCTATTCAAAATAAACAAGGCACGCACAAAAGATATGAGATGACAGGATCAGTATAATTATTCATCCCCACTATATTTTCCGTTACATTGCTGTTGATTGGAGAAGAGAACGGTAGGGCAGCAAACGGTTAGATAACGCAATTGACTGCCACCACCTCATTCAGATGATTATTAAACTAAATACCTCAAATATAATAAAAAAAAAAAAAAACAAGCCATAGATAGTTTAAACTATGTTCTTCCTCCTTAAGATTAATGAAACGGCTGCAGTCATAAGAGGAAACTACTCTCCAGAGAATATCATTATTGGAAGATGTCCACTATGTTAACTATTATGCAGAGGCTTTCAGAGTCATAGTGTACGTATTAAACCACATTTCCCATGTGGAAACAGCTTTTGGGATGTATCAATGCATTTAAATAAATTCAGTAACTGCACAAAGCGCCACAATCTCCTCGCATGGCCTTTTCAGGATTAGGCCATGTGTCGCTGCCTACTATATTGGCTAGGCCATAGCAGTCTGCATCAGGGAACCATAACTAGTCCTCATGGCCTGCAGGCAATGGGGGGGGGGGGAATTTACAGCTAAAACAGTGAAAAAAGGGTTCTTTACAGTAAGAATAAAAATGCGGAATTCACTCCCTACACAGTAATATAACAAGTTATAAGGACAGGATTAGCTACAGCTTGCCGATGCAGTTAGAAATCAGATTGCCTTCTGGATCAACAGCAAGGTTGAACTTGGACTTGTGTCTAATTTCAACCTAAATTACTATGTTACCGTGTGAAAACCGATTTAAAACATTATTCTGCAAAAAAAACAAACAGATATTGGCCTTAAATGCAGGCTGCATTCTTACTTGCAAAGAATGACTCCATCCCTCAAGCCAAGCTGGAAGTTTTCACCGATACTCATGCCAGTGACTTCTTCTATCCAAAGACGAAGCTCATCTTCCACTTGAGGGTCATATTTCTGTGCAATCTGGGGGTGAAAAGCAGAAAAAAAAAATGTTAGAGCTGTGTCCAATTTTCCTTATGTTTCTTTCAAATTTAGCAGAAGCCAAATAAGTCATCACATTAACAACAAGTTCAGCGGTTTATCAAAGCAGTTCCTAAACTCCACGCATTAATACGGGGAACGTATTCTGTGATCCTGGGCACACAATATCAGCAACACACCGGAGAGAAGCAAAAACACTGTAAGAAGGCTTGTTGGAACTGCATTCACGGTAATGAAAGCCGTGAGGTTGCATGCGAATAAAGGCAATACAACCGATGAACCAGAAGATTATGGGCGCTCCAAGCATCAGCCACAAACATACTAGCATTGAAGGAAGAGACAGACATAGCCTCTTCAACTCAGTCTTTGGCTTGAAAAGGACCCAGTATGTGCGGTAAAGTCTATCCAACCGTATCATATAGCATGGAATACAGCAGGAGTTGGTTTGAAATGACAACTGAATCGCTGCGAGGCAGTGCATACAGGTCTGCTACGCCACGGTGTTGTTGGTATTAAGGTAAAAGAAAAGAGCCAAACATGTGGGCTTGGGATAACGATTTGCCATAATATTAAATGAAATCAATACAACATACTGTGTAAAAAACGCCATGGCCAGGGGTCAGTTTTTTGCCCCTGAAAATGTTTTATATTTATTTGTAAGGTTTTGATCATATCGCCCCTCTCCTTTCTACGGTGATGCTCCACTATCACATGTTCCCTTAATAGATATATCTCATAATCAAGAAATCGTTCCTATTCTAGAGATATTGCACAAAACATATGTAATAAAATACATTAATTGATTAATGGCAAATTTATAAGTTAGCAGATTTAGGCCATTTAATAAACTGATAAACCAATACATAAAATTAGTAAATCAAGGTACTTTTAATACATTGACACACTCCACACTATCCAACAACATATACCAACACACCACTATAGAGGGAAGAGATTCCGTTCTTATTTACTAAACCTTACCTACGAACAAAAAACATTCTTTTGAATATAAAGTTTGACATCCAATAGAAAAATCCTTGTGATTCAAAGTGTCCCCAAATATGTGAATCCAGAACTTGTTTTCTGCTATTTTGCATTAGTTATTCAAATGCAGGACCACAAAGATTCTCAGTTCAGTCCATTTAAAACTCCAGAATTGGAG
The DNA here is from genome assembly GCF_027358695.1 of Spea bombifrons. Classification (NCBI taxonomy): domain Eukaryota; kingdom Metazoa; phylum Chordata; class Amphibia; order Anura; family Pelobatidae; genus Spea; species Spea bombifrons. The sequence continues at coordinate 36,135,684 of NC_071092.1, read as the reverse complement.
GAGTCATGAATCCCGACTCAAATATTCTATATACATTTTATAAAAACTCTATTGGTATGAAGTGCCAAGAGCCGAGCAGATCTCCAAATCACCCTTCTTAGAAGGCAGCAACATTTCTTTTTTCTAGTTTATACCAGGTGTTGCTTTAATGGCGCTTTTTACATTTCAAAACTGCATTAACCGTATTTGCTCGATTATAAGACGACCCCCCCAAAGTTTCAATATTTATGAAAAAAGAAAAAGCCTAAATACAAGACTACCCTATAGGAAAAAAGTTTAGTAAATGTTAATTCACATGTTCATATTTAATAAAAATAAAAAATTGAAAAAAGGAATTTTTTTATTTTTTTTATTTTATTTGCCAACCTGCCCCCCAGTTATGCACATCTGCCCCACGGCTTGCTACTCCTCCCCCCAGATATGCCTTATTCCCCCAATATGCCACTCTGGTGTCTAGTGGGGGCAGCCGGTGGACGTCTGCGGGATGGGCGTAGACAACCTCTGCTGCCTGTTAGTTCCCCTGGGGCTTCTATGACTGAGCACCGGAAGGTCATCTCACACCAGTGCTCTGTCATAGAAGCCCCCCAGAGGAAGTGCCAGCAGCGCTGCGGGGGAACTGGATTTTAGTCTTCTAGTGAGACCGCTATTTGAGGTCTGATTATAAAACGATCTTGAATATAAGACAAGGGGTATTTTTCAGAGCATTTGCACTGGAAAAAAACCTCAGCTTATAATTGAGCAAATACGGTAATAAATAACCATCAGGATACGAGTGAAGCAAACAGTATTTGCTATACACACACACACACATACATACACAATGCCCTACTGTCAGATTGATAAGCCGTGTAATTTACACAAGCTCCTTTTTTTATTTTTCTACACATACCCAAAACCTTAATATGATTTATAGGCACAAACACTTAATCACTGCAGCAAGAACCATTATACATCAAACACTACTGTAGGGGTGCCGATAGTTGTATGTAATACATCAATAAGACAAAAGTTTGAGGATTGTTTTTATTATAGTACCAAAAAAAAAAAAAAAAAAAATCCATGATGTTCTTTAACAGATTCTCATCACCTAAGGATTAATGGATAGACTATATGAGGACAAGCTGTCCAGAAACATAAGTCGCCCCAATGCACAAAATCACAAGCAACCCTCTTATCACATTACTTAATCTCTAGTTTAGTTGCGAAACAAAGTAATGTTCCTCTACCAGGGTGTTAAGTTGTGCAAAACATCCATCACTTGAAGATGGGGGATATGCAAACTGTTTCATCATCTCTCTGACAGACTTTTAATGTTCTGCACGCAGCACCCAAGCGTTTCACATGACCTAAGTAGAGAAAAATCTTGTTTCAAATTTCACCACAAGTCCTGGCTTTCTGCCAAACGTTATACACTTTTCCTGTAGGGTTTTCGGTGGGAATCTTACAGTCTTTCCTTAAAAGGATGCGACGGGCACTATGTGATCCCCTCGCTAAAGTCATTTGCCTCAATGTGGCTAAAATTCAGAAGCATAAAATCTTTATCTACATCAATATTCCACAGACCGAGCCAGGTAGCTGCCTGAATATATACCGAAAAAAGAATGTCATGAAAATGCCCGCTGCCCGCTTCCCGCTGTCCCTGCCAGCCGGTGGAGCGCGGCAGGACTAACAGCGATGTGTGTGTCGCCTGAATATAAAGAGGATTACATTGGTCATTGACAAGTTGAAAATTATTTTGGAACTCAGCTGTAAGAAATTACTTTTTTGTGAGAACAGAAGAATTTAATAAGATTGCAACAGACATGACATCTATCTTACATCACTCAGACACTTTCAGACGATAGAGTCATTTTACTGCAAGCAATTTTCACAAGAGCCTCTGCCATGCAGGCAGGGTCTCAGCATTATATATTTTATTGGGGGGTTTTGTCCGAGACTTGAGCCGAGGTAAGGAGCACGGGGGATGGGCACCTATAAACTAAATGCTGAATTAGTTTCTAGCTCATTATCTTGGCTTAAATTCTTGTGTCTGTATTATAGTTATAAATGACACCGATAACTGTACCACGAGCGCCAAAGATACACCCTACAAAAAGGCCATCACTTGTAATCTGACGTGCTTTAAGCAATACAAGCTTTTATATACAAGTTCAAATCATCAGGCATGGAAACACAACTGGTGAATCTCATTCTTCCTCTCAAAGAAGTGTAGAAAACAAGGATGTTAATAAGCAGCAGTTAAAAAATGCAGTATGTGGCAACATAAGTGAAAAGCATTGTTATTGTAAGCTCCTTAGGCGAGAACGAGAGAAGGAGGCCATTTATTTGCTAAGCAGCTGTGGCCACCATCTACCACTGAAATCCAATGTACTGATGAAAAATAACCAATAACAAATAACCATAACTGGAATATCTCCAGAATAAACTACAGCGAGTAGAAAACAAGCTATAGATGCTATGTTTTTTAATGCTAAAAGGTTGTGTACCCCATGGTATGTTTCAATGACTCAGCAATACCTGGTGTTACAACCCACCCGCCAACCTCACGTGAATCTCACCGACCCACTTCACAGATCCCCCTATCCTGTGCTCAGCTCATCACCACTGTCAACGAGAACAGCAAATACCTCCCTGAATTATATAACGTGGCCACGCTCGGTGGAAGGGCATTAGCGCATCTTCAGATGTCTTTCCAGTTCTGGTAATCGCTACATTTCAGTAACCGATTGCCGTACAGTTTTTCCTGGCCTCATGCACAACTCCAACACAGTAAGACCACATTCCCCCGACTGCCACGGTGTTCGAGGGTTATAGATAAAGATAATGGGTGCAAATTGGAAGTTACCCCATCTAATAAAATGCACCTGCTTGGTGATTTTATCCATAACCCCAACAGTATAAAAGCCATTCCACAATGTAACAAAACTATTTCAACGTATATATAAACTAAAGTTAAGATGGACATAAGCTGCTGCAATGAGTAGCCACATCACGTTCTGCACAGCCAATAAAAGATATCAAACTAATGTGCTTTACACCTCCATTACTTTAATATTAAACACAATGGCCGCCAATGCCTATCCATAACTAGCAGTATGCAGCTCTCAGCAGGTCTTTGTGTTTATCTGGAAAGCCTGCAATAAGCAGAGAATGAATTAAAGCTAGCCATGCTCGGAGAAACTTGCTTTGCAATACAGGCCATGTAGAGTACTAACTCAGTACGACACGACAAACGTACAAATCCAGCCAATTCTATTACGGGGTTAATGAGGTTAATCTAGATTATATGCACAATTATTCTGCAAGCAAAAATGACTTAGAATATACCTAAAAGCTAAATTCAACGGATCAATCCATGCATTAGTACCGCTGGCAGCCATAAGCCACGCGCTGCGCAGGAAGATCCATTAGTCTGCTTTGTTGCTGGCAGGTAGCTGATGGTTTCATACGTTCTTTATACTCCATGAAAAAGTCTTATTAGACCGATTATGGAGGAGGTGCATCTCTCACAGTACACCAACAGCAGATAATGTATTTGCCCTTTATGCAATGCAAACTTAATTAGAAAGCAGAAATCTTAAATTTTACTTTCCCCAACCGCAAAGTTAAAACCACAAGAAAGGATGGTTAAAGCTAACATAATTTATTAGCATACAATCCAAAACACATTAATAAACCACTAAAATGGAGGCTTCGTAACATGTCCCTTAACAGAATCCTACAAAAAATGCACAAAGCTTCAAAAACAGCATCCATTGTTGCCGAATCAGCACTTTCCTGCAAGCATTTACAGCACCCCAGAGACCTGCAAGGATTTGATTAGCTGAACGGTGACCCGTCTGTTATGAACTAGCATATAAAAGGGCGTGGGGCTTATATTTAACGCCATGTTAATGCCACACAAACGCTAAAAGCTGCAAAATTATTTTTGCAGCTCAGCAATAAGAAAGCACACACCGGAGCTGGAGGGGCTATTGAAATGTAGAAAGCAGCGGTGAGCCTTTGTGCCTGCGCTGCTTGGCTGCGGATCCGGGAAGCAGACAATGAGTATTCTGTATGCAGAGCCCACACCATTGGATGCTTCTCTGCCCAGAAGCCATGAGGTAAGGCCCCTGGAATGCAATAGGGGGGAAGGGGTGGAGAGGGATGAGAGGGGATTTTTTCCCCTTGCATTTTCCCAGACATTGCAGGCAAAGCCAATTACCATCCAGCAGACAGACAGACAGCACCTTCATCCTCCTGAGTTTCATCTTACAAACTCACATTGCAAAAGGAAATTACACGGAAGATCTGTCTGTCACTGGTGGCAGCAAAACACAAACATACAGCCATCTCATCGACACACTCCAAAAGGGAATATTAAAAAGCGTCCATATCCACATTTCTGCGATAACCTTTGGTTTCCAAAGTGCGCACACGCTGGGGGGGTCATGTCTTTCCACTATAGACAACTCGTGCCTGGTGGGCAATCGCTGACACCCCTTGGGAAGGCATTCTGTAGACAATAAGTTATTCCCAAACACACAGCCAAACACACGGCAGAAAGATAACATCACAGGTACACAGCAACATTTTTAATTACTTTAAGAGCCTATGGAAGCTCGTGGAGCCAGATCTAATACAACAAGAATAGCTGAGCTTTCACAGAGGGGCAACGTCATCGATGACGTTATTTATTTGGTGCCCAAAGCTGCATCATATCATTAAAAAGTGTTTACAAAATAGGCTAAAACTGCAAAAGTATGGAAATTCCATTTCATAACGAAATGCTGACAGTAGCAGAGCAGCAAATGTACAGCCCCAATCTGTCTAATAAAAAGAAACTATCATACTTTATTAAAGTGGATGCCACATCAGCCGAGGGCTGGGATAAAGAAACGGCATCAGAGGGAAGGTTTAGTAACAAAAACTTCATACAAAGTAACCAATCTTTTTTTATTTGCGTGTAATTACCTACTTTGGCCACTAGGAGTGCAAGCGATGCGGTTAAGATGAACACACAAACAGGGCTTCATTAAAGGTGTACCTCAGAGTGCCACTATATATTCTATACATAGTATTATATATATCGGTGTCAATATGAAATATAGCGCATAGTTTGCTAGTGTAAATACTATTAATTCCTGAAACCCTTTCGCAAAAGCTGAACAAATATGCTTAGAGAGAAAGATCTGTAGGAGGCGGGGGAGGTTTCGGCCAGGAAGGAATAAATCCGTGCAAATTAATAGAAAATGGAACTAAAATCTGTTAAAAGCTTTACAAACCCAGACTGTCAGCCAAATCAATGCGATTCCTTACAAGCGGATCCTGGCTCCACATGAAAGCCATGTTGTGTGTGGCTGGACTAGTCCTGAGGATCCTGCTACGCAGACCTCCCGCAATGGGATCTATTTTAATGTTTTGCTTTCGCATACCCATCATCTCTATGGTACATCCATCTCTACAGGTCTGGCCTTTATAAGCCCTCACTTGTATAAAATGTAGCAGGCAGCTTATTGTAACGATTTACACGACGTTACTTGACTCCGCTATCTGCGCACCGCTAACCTACGGGATGGAGAGTTTCAATGATAATGATGTATTCCGAGATGAAGTAGGCGCCGCCCGGGGCTTTGGCCCTACACTCCCCACTGCTGGGTTCTGTATCCCACCACCATGAAAAACACGGACTCCCCGTGCACAATGCGTTACCTTGTTTTTGACCTCGGCGGACAGCCCGTAAGCCGGTCCCTTATTGAAATGCGTCATGGTGGCTATCCGTGTGTGTGGTACGTGAGGGTCACCGTCTCTCAGCAGCAGCTCCTCTAACCCGACTGAACCGGCGCGAACAGAACCTTCTAGTCTCCGCTCCTAGTTAGGGGGATGCGAAATAGGCGTGTCTCTGGCCAAAAGGATAAAAAGGCGGAGATGTGAAGAACGAAACTCGTTCACCAATGGAAAAATCGTGGAGTGAGCCCCGGGGGGAGGGGCTAAACGAGAAAGGTTCGCCAATTGGTTGTTGCTCTCTCGCAGTAATTGCTGATACATTGCAATTGAAACTTAGGAATTGACCTATTCGCTACTGAGGGATAAAAATGCGAGACATTGTTCCCAACGGCAAGTGCACTGTCACGTGACCTACAATACATTGGAGGGTCTTTGCCATTAAACCCCCAGGCATAGTGTGTTTATGGGGGGGGCACATTGTGTTAGGCAATTATTATTACTGATTGTGATGATACTTTCTGAAGATTGAGCTTTGAATAGCATCAACCTACCTTTATAAAGTCCAATGCAATAGTAAACATATTTAATAGACTCATAACCACTCATCATACATGTCATCAGCCCATAACCCCAAGGCACCCCTCATCTATATTGGCGATCGTGTGGCAGATCCCATCCTTACATGAGCCTGACAGCAGATAGGAACCACTGGGACCATCTAGTCTGCCATTTTTCCTGCTGTAGAGGCTCAAGTGGAAGAGAGAGAGGGCGCCGAGTGGTTTTCACTTACCAAGTTGTCAGTACCCGCTTAGCGCCCTCTCTTTCTCCTCTGCGAGCCCTCTAGCTCGGTGTCAGTGCCGGTTTGTAATGCTGAGCGCCGGAAGTGACGTCAATTTCCGGTGCTCAGCATTACAAGCCGGCACCGTGGCAGAGCAGGGAGACTCACCGTAGGACTGTTTAAAGGTAAGTACAAAGGGGGGGGGGTAAGATAATGGCGTCGGCGAAGTTTAAAATGTCGTTTTAAACAGTTTAAAATGGCATTTTAAACTTCGCCCCAGGCGACATTATGTCTAGGCCCGTGGGGTTCAGGACAGAGTCCAGGTTATATGAATGGCCCTATTGGAATAGAATGGAGTTCATTGAGGAGTACGGTGGGAACTCTTGCCTTAGTTGTGCCTCCATCCACACCCTCGGATACCTGAAATGTCGGGCAGTATACACCCCATTGCCCCAGAGCTGTGGTCCATCATTTTTCTACTTGTTATCCAAAAGCCATGTTTTGGGCATCCGAGTCCTGGATGTAATGGAAGTTCCTATGAGTTACTTTAAGGAAAACTGATCGATTTCCATTTTTTAAAACAGCGAATTTGTATAACAAAGTTACTAAGCAAGTTCCATTGGCTCGTGCAGAGTATCATCTACCCAACTAGTAACTCATGCTCCAAATGTAGTGCATTATCCACATCGAACTGGAAATTTCCAAGGGTTTTCTTTGGATTCAAATAAAACCACAAAATCAAAAAGCAAAGGTTAGTGTTCCGGCAGCGGGGTGATAAGGGTGACGGGCTGAGATCATGGGAAGACCGTTTGTCTGGCACTGGCCACAAAACAGTAATAAACGCCAATACAAATAATATTTCCTTCAAATATGTTTTGTAAATTTAAAGTGCATCGGAGCCAAGTGCATTATAGCGTTAACCCAGCATGTTTCCACCAGCATGTTTACCGGCGGTGATTGCATCAGTCATTGTTGGATACATAGAGGTTCCTGTTTGGCTTCAAACACCTGTTGCAAACTCAGCGAAAAGGTCCGGCGGAGCAGGAGAGTCCCTTTGAATCGGCTGTAAATAGTACATTACTCCCAAAACTGAACAATGAACTTGGCCGCATCGGTTCAACACGTAGGAATCAAACTAAAGTCTGCCTAGATCTCTTCTTTAAAGTTTGTTGCGTGATACAGAGAAGGGTCTCTTTAATATTAATTATATTAATCAGAGTAAAAATAGCTAGTGATATAAAGTAATGAAATGTATATACAACAGGCTGGAAGACCAGGGCCACTTTTCCCTCTGTACCTTAATAAATAATTACAGAATGCAAATCCACCAATGTGTGAGATGCTTTAATAGCCAATTGAATTGAGAGAACCCACCTTGGGAGACAGCTATCATACCATTATGACTGTCCTCCCCATTCAATTATTCCTCCCCTTTTGTTCAGTTACCCCTTCCCTGCGAAATGCTTGCCGAGCCAACACTGAGGCTGGCTGGTGGTAAATATGTCCTGCGAGCTCAATAGCAATGGGGTAAGTAAAGGGGCAAAATATCTTAAAGGCACCACCCAACTTTATATATGATGGCTGGACTGTCCCTTTCAGATATCTCCGATTATATCTCCCTCTTGACTTACCACTGATGGTATTAAGCACAGTTCTTTTCTGCTAAATCAAGATCATTGAATATGACACAGAAATCTTACCAGAAAAGTCCCTTTTAGAGATGCGGAAAAAAAATCTAGAAATAAGGATTTAACCTGAGAACATAACTGGGAGCAAAGCCATCTGTTTATAATGTGCCTGGAAGAATTCGCCAGAAGACAGGTATGAATTATGTTGTTTATACGTAAGATTTCAGACTCACGTTCTTTTATGTTTTCATTTAGGTGGATTGGAAGAAACACATTCCAAAAGAGTATTTGGTGCTAGCAAAAGGGGGATTAAAGCCCATAAGCATGTGAATGACTCTCCTCGGGCTTTAAAGGGTCTATAGAATTCTGACCTGTGACATCGGAAATGAGGTACATGTGACTCAGGAACTATGTATGGAATTCACCTGCGTTTCCCTGATTAGATTATCAGCTCCGCTGCTTCTATTCACTGAACAATCCAAGGTCCCAATAAAGGCAGCTGTTTCGGTGCAGGGTTTCATTCTGGGCTGGAAATGTTGGATTTGGGATTTTCACGTTGATGATATATTCCAGTGTAAAACATTGCAAAGTGAGATACGTTTCTTTAAATACGCTCATTCTAGTTTCCTTTCTAAAGATGTCATTTTTAAGTGTCTTAGAACCTTGACTCCAGAATCTATATGGTGACCAGGGGCGGGCTGGGCCGGGGGGCAATTGCCCCCCAGGCCGCCCTAAATCCGGGCCGGTGGGCCGGACGGACGACCGGCAGACGAGCATTCAATGCGGCTGCGGCCGCAAAGTTAAAAACTAAGCGGCCGCGAGCAGGATTGAATGCGGCCGTCATACGTACCTGGCGGGGGGGGCGGTCCGCCCGGGCTGCCGCTCATCTGAGGGGTGCCACCATGCCGGCACGCCTTCAGAAACGGTGCGCGCGGCAACTGTGGCTGTGTGCCGGGACTTGATGTCAAATCCCGGTGCACAACACTGAAGCCACGCCCACCGTCTTCCGTGCTCAGTACACCGGAAGGACAGGAAGAAGAAGAAGAAGAGGAGGAAGAAGAAGAAAAGTGAGAGTGAAAGAAGAAAAGGTAGGAGAGAGTGGATTAGTAAGTGTGTGAGAGTGATGGGTGTTATGCTGAATGTAAGTGTGTGAGAGTGATGGGTGTTATGCTGAATGTAAGTGTATGAGAGTGATGGGTGTTATGCTGAATGTAAGTGTGTGAGAGTGATGGGTGTTATGCTGAATGCAAGTGTGTGAGAGTGATGGGTGTTATGCTGAAAGTAAGTGTGTGAGAGTGATGGGTGTTATGCTGAATGTAAGTGTGTGAGAGTGATGGGTGTTATGCTAAATGTAAGTGTGTGAGAGTGATGGGTGTTATGCTGAATGTAAGTGTGTGAGAGTGATGGGTGTTATGCTGAATGTAAGTGTGTGAGAGTGATGGGTGTTATGCTGAATGTAAGTGTGTGAGAGTGATGGGTGTTATGCTGAATGTAAGTGTGTGAGAGTGATGGGTGTTATGCTGAATGTTTGTGAATGAGGGTTTCAGATAGCATGGATGTGTAAGTGTTGGGGGAAAGCTTGGCATAGGGAGTCCGTAATCACATTCCTTTCATGCCCAGATTCCAGCATGTAGTGGCTGCCTAGGCATGATAGGAGTCTGATTGCTGTTATAAATTATTTTTTGGTCCAACTTCGGTGTGTTAACACTTTTATTGGACAGAATAATTCAGTATTAATATATATATATATATATAATTGCAAACAGCAATCACACTCCTATCATGCTAAGTCAGCCAGCACATGCTAGAACCTGGGCATGATAGGATTGTGATTGTTGTTATATATATGTGTGTGTATATATATATATATATATATATATATATATATTTTAATATTGTTGTTGATTTTTTTGTTTTATTTTTTGTGTTACTTTTAATAAAGTATTTTAAAGTTTTTTTTTTTGTGTTTTTTTTTCAGTTTTGGCCAAGTGAATGCTGAATTTTTAGTTTCAGTCCAGAATTTTCATTTCGGTGCATCCCTACTATATACTATGCCAGTCACTAAAGTGGTAAGCCTACACCACATCAATGTTTGGCTTAGTATATAGTGATAGGGGTTGTCAGTGTCTGGCTCAATGTATAGGCACACATTGACGGTGGTACCGCGTAGTCCCTAAGCATATAATGATAACAATTTTGCTGTACCCCTGTCAATGTTTGCCTAACCATAGAAACTATGCAGTTTTAAAGTGTGTGTGTGTGGGGGGGGGTGCCACATACAGGGTCTGCCACAGGTGCCAAATACTCTAGGTACGCCCCTGCATCGTGCGGCAGTCAGACCCAAAGGCCATGCCTCAGCTCCTCTTCCCATGTATTAAAAGGGGTGTGATGAAGAGCTGAGGCATGCAGTGCGTGCACGCTGGCCACTTTAATTTCATTAGGCGCTGGTGGAGTGACTGCCGCACGACGGCCACTTTCAATGTCGCTCGCAGCCGCTTTGATGGTGCAATGGGCCAGTTGACTAGACTTGCCCCCCAGGCCTTAGGCTGCCAGCCCTCCCCTGATGGTGACTTTACTACATTGCCCTCAACATTTCAGGTGTCCTAAGCAAGACACCTACATTGGGGATGGGGAATGCTAGAGGAAGGATGGGGCATGGTTACCTGTCCAGCCACCTTACAATATATTGAAGCAGATCTCCAGGATATCATAATGGATTTGCTTCAGTACATCATGAGATGGTCATCTGGGAAATGTGATTGAGGACCTTTGCTGCGCAATCAAAGATCTCAAACAGTTTTAACGTTTTTTGACGTCTATTACAAAAGATAGAGTTTTCTGGAGAGATGTGGTTTCAGACTGTTGACTTCACCACATATTCTGCAAGGAGAACTTAGTTGTCTGAAGAACTCTCATTCATTAACTATGCATTATACAAAGGATCTTCACCCATGGAACTGTCATTATGCAGGCCCACCTCAACCCTTCTTGCTGAAGAAACCTGCTACTATTTGCCCATCATAATGCATAGAGCAGTGGGGTCTTTGGAACCACAGCTATCTTGCATACTTATCTGCCGCCTCTTCCTAGTGAATAAACCCCAAGGGGCAGTCAGGGGAGACAATTTGATTTCCCCCGAAGTGGCCCATGATCCCCATGATGGAAAAGCATAAAAATAACAAATGCAAATCCTTATAAAAGAATGTCGCCGAAAAGAAAATCTGCGTAAAATACACATTTTTGTGTCAAATAATAAAAATAACCCTTTTGTGTTCCTATTATGCTTTTTCCTTTCCAGCCTTTGTATAGATAGTATTTAGGCTCTGTGCACAAGTCCTGATTGTCAAGCTCTGCTGTAACACACACACAATTATTCTGTATACACAAAATTGAGCAGAACTAACCCTGGGTTATTATTCTTTTGTCTGAATGTCCATAGGAAGCAGGTGGGACTTTCTATGAGATATAAAGGATAAAACCCACAGTGAAGAGGAAATCCATCTGTATCAGCCATCCTAATGGCAAATGCCAGAGATACCAAACGGTGACCCTAACCCCATTAACAATAACTTAAACCCAGATGTAAATGGTAGTGAATGAAACTAAAAACATAGTTTTATGTTATTGTACAGCAGAAGCATATTCTGGCATAAGCTGACTAGGCGTAGGGTGGCATGTCATGGGACGGTAGCCCATCTGCTGCATAACTGGAAGCCAATCGCCCAATTGGGCAATAAAGCTCCTTTCCCAACCATCCATTAACAATATGGAGGACTGCGTCAAGTTGGCACATAATTTACTACCGCCCGACACTTTGTGTTCTTCGTAGGCAAAACTTTGGGATATGATGGCAAGAAGAAGAAGGATGCCTAGGCCTAGGGTAGCGCTTGAGGTTAATACAAAACCATTCTTCAAAGCAATCTTCAAAGTAAAATAGTAACTGGGGAAACTCCTCTCGGTGGAGGAAAGGCTGTGACTGTAAAAGGACTACAACAAATACCTATGGATGCAGCATGATTCACAAATGTATTCCAAGCACCATACAACCAATGTAACATGCACAGTTGTTAAAAGGTCATATGTTTAACATTTTATGCACTGTCCAGAGAAAATAACTATGTCATTGCAATTACTATTTGCAAGATAATGCTCAATAAGTGCTTTGTTCTATGATTGTTGCTATTTGTTAATGGTTTACTAAATGCACAAAGGATGATACAAATTTAATGATATTATCCATTTAACAGGATGACAATAGAAGATGTTTCTTTCTTAGTGTACTTCCATTGAATTTATTTTGACTGCCCAACAGGGAATATGCATCTAGCTTCTATCATTTGTATCGTTCTTTAGACAAATAAGTGACAGACCTCTTTCTCTATTTCATTCAGAATTAAAGAGATACCGTTTTATATTACAATTATCGCCTTAAGAATGAGTTTGAAGAAACATTGTGATGTTTTTTGTTTTAAAATGGTTCTAGTTTCCATTTAATACAATATTTTCAGACAGCTGAATGTAAGCCATTTGTATGTGTTCTAGCTTTGTCTACAAGACAAAACCATGACTTGTAGTAGAATGCCTCGGTCTTAATCGCCTAGCCTGACACTCTGACTAATGAAAGTTTATGGGGGAACAAACCTGATTAGCATTACTATAAAGGATCAGCTCAGTGTGGTGTTTCAGCAGAGAGGGTCACCCAAAATATCACTTAACCAACATCAACAGCAGCCTCCAAGTCTGTGCATAAAGGAAGTTTATTAGAAAAAAATGAAATAATACCAAGACTCTTTAATGCTGTATATGTAAAAGTAGTTGATTGGAGGTTTGTGTTTCAGTTAATTGACTTCACTATACATTATGAAGGTTCAATCCCAGTGAGCTTCTTCTGAGATCGTCTGGCCCTGTATGATGTAAAGTTAAATCATATTGAATTATGCATTATACAAGGCCAGTCTTAAATTTATCCTGAATCTAAGACCAGACCAAGGACCGATTAAAGGCTTTACATCAGGACAGACTAGCAGACTAAATGTGACAAATGGTTCTTATCTGCAGTCAAATTCTATGCAGGGTTGGCGCATCATAATACACAGGGTAGGCAGTAAGTTGAATTGGTTAATTGCCTCTCACGAACAATCTCATGTTTTAGTGACTAAACCCATCTGTCTAGGAGCCACTACATAGGAATAAACACAGCACATACACGACTTCACATATGTATTCTTTTTTTTTTGGGTAAATCAAATTTTATTGTTTTTCCAAACGTTTTGGGGAGGGATACAGAAAGGAAAAAAGGGAGGGATGGGAATCAAGGAACAGTGCAGTGAAGTACATCAGCAACTCCCAAAACATCATTGCGCAAAGAAGAAACAAAAGGCAATGGTAACAATAAAGGGAGCAACGACGAAAGAGAGCAACCCATGTAATGACACACGTGATATAGAAACGAACCACGGGACCAGGCATATGTCCGATAGACAGAAATACGGAGAATGGTTGCAATATTTTTAATGTTAACATACAATGTATGGTGAAACAGGCCGTGGCTTTGTGGGAAGGGGCCTCAAATGTTTCCTTTTAGTTTGTTTCTTTTCTTTTTATCTTTAGAACCATTTGAGGCGGTTGGCGCGAACTGATATTTGAGGTATGCCAGATGGCTTAGAGGGCGGTCAGCGAGATGATGTGGTGGTCAAGATGTGGTCTGGGGCTTGTGCCAAGCGCCGGAGCATCCCGTTTAGATATGTATCATGTATAAAATTCCAAATTATGATTGAAAGTGAGTTGTATGTGATGTAAAACTAAATAAAAGTCCACAGCCTGATTCATCCAAGGTATATGTTGCGTTTGTAGGGTAAATCAGACTTCAATAGTATTTTCAGATTCGGAAAGAGGGGGGGGAGGACAAATAACAGATAATAATATAGCAACGTCGTACAAAAAAATTGTGTGACGGGAGCACAGCCCGACAAGGGCCCGGCCCGACCATGCAGAACCTGAGGTGAGGAGCTCATCAGGGCACAGGAGACACAGGCTGTGGAAAGGAGGTAAGGGCAGAAGGGGGAAGGAGGGGCGACTCAGGAGGACGGGAGGGAGGCGAGCAAATGAGGGTTAGAAGGAAAGAAAGAGAAGAAGAGAAGAAAAAAAAAAAAAAAAAAAAAAAAAAAAAAAAAAAAAATTCAAAAGGAAATTCAATCAAGCAGCGGGCGGACAAGAGGGCCCTGCACATAGGAAAGCCAATAGAACCACGTAGATAAGTACCGGTCAGTTCCCTTGTCAGCCGAGAGGCATAATTCGTCCAGCACACGAATCTGTTCAACTCTAAGGATCCACTCCTTAAGAGTGGGGGGGGCCGGGTCACCCCAATGTAGGGGGATCAGAGCTTTGGCCGCCACCAGGAGATGACGGAGCACCGACTTTCGAAACCACTTAATGGAGTGGGATGTGTGATGGAGTAGGAAGAATTCCGGGGTGAAGGGGAGGATCTCATCAGTAAAATGGTGCAATTGGGAATGAATAGCTTTCCAATAAGAGGCGATGGAAGGGCAGTGCCACCACAAGTGGAGCAGGGAGCCCGGGGTGGCCCCACATCTCCAGCACGTGTTAGGAACATCTGCCCGATACATAGAAATGACGGCGGGGGGGCGATACCAGTGAGCCAAAAGTTTATAGGACATCTCCTGATCCCTAGCGCTCCGAGAGCAGTGGCGATTAAAGAGACAGATCTTGTCCCATTGCTCCTTCGTGAAAGTGACCTGCAGCTCGGACTCCCATCTCCCCATAAAGCCTGGGGGCGAAGGGTTGAGGGCCTCAATGAGAAGTCCGTAGAGACGGGAGATGCCATGAGTCGGCAGGGAAGGCGCGTCGCAAAGGCACTCAAACGCCGTAAGGTCGCGCGACAAGTTATGCTTCTGGGGCAGCGAACGATAAAAGCTGCGCAACTGGCCATATTGGAAGGTATCCAAGAGGGTGGGGAGAGAGTTAGGCGAAAGTTGGGCCAGGGAACGGAGACCCGCCGAGGAGACATAGGAGCGGATAGTCGTGGTCCGGACCGCGGGAGAGGTACAAAAAGGGGCGGCACTCAGACCAGGAGGAAAATCAGGATTGTCCCCGACGGAGGTCAAGGGGGAAGGGATAGTGGACAACCGGGTCTTCCGAACAACCGACAGCCAGGCGTCAAGAGTCGCACGAATGAAGGGATGCGGAGCAGCCAAGCCCCTAGCCGTCGAAATCGACAACCAGGGCAAGACCCCAATAGGCAGACCCAACAGAGCAGACTCGACCCCCACCCACAGCTTATGGTGAGGCCGATGAGCCCATTCCAGGACTCGAAGTAGATGGCATGCTCTATAATAAGAGCGGGGGCAAGGCAGCGCTAGGCCGCCCTTGGCCTTGGGGAGAGTCAGCGTCGCAAAGCGGATGCGCGGTGCTCGGCAACCCCAGACGAATCGGGAAAGGATAGCCCGCAAAGATGAAAAGAAAGAGGGAGGAATGGATATGGGAAGAGTCTGAAATAGGTATAAGACACGGGGCATGATAGACATCTTAATAACATTAATCCTGCCCACCCAGGAAATCATTAACTTCCGCCACGACAAAAGGTCCGCCTGCAGCTTAGACAGCAGAGGCGAAAAATTAAAATGAAACAGCTGCGAAAAATCGGGAGAGAGCCAGATCCCTAAATATTTAAGTCTAGGGCAGCACCAGGCAAAAGAAAAGGAAGACTTGAGAGAAGTAGCTTCACTACAGGGTAAAGTCACATTGAGGATTTCAGACTTGGAGGCGTTAATTTTGAAGTTCGAGAGGGCGCCATATAGGGAAAATTCCCGGAGGATGTTCGGGAGAGATACCCTGGGGTGGGTGACAGCAAACAAGAGGTCGTCTGCGTAGCCTAAAACCTTATGCCGGACGTCTCCAACCTGGAGACCACTGATGTCCGGGTTCATCCGCACGGCCTGGAGGAGCGGCTCCAGGGAGAGCACAAACAGCAAGGGGGACAGCGGACAGCCCTGACGTGTTCCGTTCCGAATGAGAAAGGGGTCGGAGTGGAAGCCATTAACACGGACCCGGGCCATGGGGGTGGAATACAGAGAGCGGATCCAGGTGAGTAAACCAGGGCCAAAGCCCATATGCGTCAAGGTGGATAGCATAAAGGTCCAATCTACTCTGTCAAAGGCCTTTTCGGCGTCCGTGGACAGCAGAATGGTCGGGGTGCGGGAAATTTTCGCGTAATGCATCAGAGACACAGCCCGAATAGTGCTATCCCGAGCCTCACGACCGGGGACAAACCCCGTCTGGTCAGGATGGATCAGAGTTGACATCCAAGGCTTGATGCGGTTGGCCAGGATTTTGGCAAACATCTTCAGATCCACATTGAGAAGGGAGATAGGGCGGTAGCTACCGCACTGCTCAGGGTCTTTCCCGTCCTTGGGGATCAGCGAGATCGAGGCCAGCAGCGTGTGGTCATGTATCCGGCCACCGTCTAAGATGGAATTGAAAGCGTCCACAAAGTAGGGACCCAAAAGTTCCCGAAACACCGAATAGTACTTCAGTGGGAGCCCGTCAGGACCGGGGCATTTTCCCGGCGGTGAGGACTTGAGGGCCTGCATAAATTCCAGTAAGGTAAGCGGAGAATCAAGGGAGGCTGCTTCAGTCGCAGTGATTTTCCGGCGAATGGTCCTCTCCAAGTAAGACCGGATCTCTCCAATCTCACTAGGAGGTGCCGGGCAGGGAGCACCGCATCGAAGGTTATAAAGCTGTTCGTAATAATTCTTAAAGCAGGCAGAGACGTCTGAGGGGAGGGACCGGGCCTGCCCAGCAGGGGAACGAACCCTAGAGATAAACGTAGGCTTACGAACAGCGCGGAGAGCTCTAGCCAAGTATTTGCCCGTCTTGTCGCCATGTTCATAGAACAACGCCCTCCTGCGCAGGAAGGACCCATGCATCCGACGATTGAGAATTGAAGCGAGGTCACCCCTAAGAGTCAATAAGAGCTGCAAGTCACTTCCCGACATGGAGGCCTTATGAGCCTGTTCAGCCCTAGCTATTTGGGAGTAAAGCTCCTCGACCCTCTCTAACTCCAGACGCTTTCGGCGTGAACAGACGCTAATGAAGTGACCCCTGATCACACATTTATGGGCCTCCCATACAGTGAGCCCGGGAGTCTCCGAAAGGGAGTTTTCAGCAAAATAACATTTAAGAAGCTCAGAAGCTTCCGTCGCGATCTCAGGCTCGGAGAGGAGCGATTCGTTAAGACGCCAGGAGCGTTCAGAGGGTCGGGCAAGAGGGGAGGCCAGAGACAGGAAAATCGGAGCATGATCCGACCAGGTGGTAACCCCTATAGAAGAGCCGCACAAGAGGGAGGCGTGGCGACAGGGGAGGAAAAAATAATCAATACGGGAGTAGGAGTTATGCGGCGCAGAATAGAAGGTAAAGTCCTTATCAGCGGGGTGTAAGGCCCTCCAGCAGTCAACCAGTTTATGGTCAGACAGGAGGCTAGAGATCTTACCCAACACATGTCTGGGCGTACACGTAGTGCCCACCGAGGTGTCAAGAGTAGGGTGCAAGGCCACATTAAAATCCCCCCCCAGCACTAAAATCCCCTCCTGAAAGCTCGAGAGCTCTCGGAGAATGGCACGCAAGGAGACATGTTGTCCCCGATTAGGCAAATAGACATTGACGAAGGTGTATAGCTGCTGTAGGATCTTCCCCTTCACCAAGAGGAACCGCCCCTCGGGGTCAGTACAAGTATCAACCAACTGGAAAGGGACCCGGCGGGAGAAGAGCATGGCCACCCCTTTAGACTTAGCCGTCATATTATTGCTAAAAAACCCGGTAGGGTAGGAGCCGTTTGACAATTTGGGGGCACGGGTCCCCAGGAAGTGCGTCTCTTGCACAAAGGCGATATCAATTCGCCCGCGTCTCAGATCACGCAGCAGAGACGTACGTTTTTCAGGGATGTTCAAGCCGCGAGCGTTGAGGGAGAGCAAGTTGAGCGTAGACATGGCGGACGTACACAGTCGCTCAAAAAAAAAAAAAAAGAAAAAAAAAAAAAAAAAAAAAAAAAAGAAAAGAAAGAGAAAACAAAAGAAAAAAAAAAAAAAAAAAAAAAAAAAAAAAAAAAAAAAAAGGAGAGGGGGGGGAGAGAGGGGAGAGGAAAGGGTGACACCAACAAAAGGAGGGAGAAGAAGGGAAGAGGTGGAGAGAAGAGCAAAGTGCTCACGAAATAGGGAAGGCACGAAGCACGCCCACCAGGAGAACGTAACCCGGTGTCACGAGGGCGTCACTGTGCGGGGGGAGGACCTACCCAAGAGGAAGGGAAGGCTGAACAACCAGGTAACAAAACCAAACGCGAGCCGCCGCTCGCAACCATGAAAGAAACACATAATGCAGCAGGAGGAAAAACAGAACAGCATAATGTATGGAAACAGGAAAGCGCACGAAAAGGTACATACAATGAAACAGCACAATCGGAAAACCTATCAGAAGCCGGGAAGAGAGAACCGCCCACACGGGCAATCCAAGTACATGGAGATACACCAAGGAAAAAACAAAAAAAAAAAACCAAAAAAAACATATATATATAAAGACAGATAAACACATTGTATGCATGGCTACGTGAGAGAAGTAGCATGGAGACAGGGGGGACACCCCCAGTACAATCACAGAGTGACAAAATGGAACACCGGCGGCAAAACAGAAGGCCGAGGACCAGCACAACGCCGAGGGCCACGTCCAATGACAGTGTGCATAGTGTGTACATAAAAAAAAAAAAAAAAAAAAAAAAAAAAACCCCACAAATATATATAGACAGATAATCACAATGTATGCATGGCTACGTGAGAGAAGTAGCATGGAGACAGGGGGGGGCACCCCCAGTGCAATCACAGAGTGACAAAATGGAACACCGGTGGCAAAACAGAAGGCCGAGGACCAGCACGACGCCGAGGGCCACGTCCAATGACCAGTGTGCATAGTGTGTACATATACAAAAAAAAAAAAAAAAAAAAAAAAAAAAAAAAAAAAAAAAAAAAAAAGGGGGGGAAGGGATATAGAAATATATAAAACCCCAACCACAAACATAAAGAGATATACACTGTGAATGTATGACCACGGTGAGAAGAAACAGCACGAAGACAGGGGCGGCGTCCCCAGCACAATAACCTATGAACAAGATGCAACACCGGTGGCAAAACAGACTGCATAGCAAGGCCACACCGGAGACCATGGCATCGGGACAGCGCCGAGGGCCATATCTGGTGAACAGCGTGCAGACAGATAAACATACAGAGAAACTGCAAACATAATAACAGAACAACAGAATACAATGCTGGTGGCAAAGAGAACAACAGGAAGTCCATACTCAAGTCCACCGTACCAGGATGTAGTCAGGAGCCGGGCGTGCACAGTGTGGGAGGAAAAAAAAAAAAAAAAAAAAAAAAAAAAAAAAAAAAAAAAAAAAAAAAAAAAAAACTCAAACAGATATATAGAGACATGCCCAGTGAATGTATGGCTACGGGCGAGAAGAAGTACATAGCAAGGCCAGACTGGAGTCCATGGCACTGGGGCAGTTGCAAGGGTCACAGCTAGCGACCGGTGCGCACATTGCGTGCATAAAAAAAAAAAAAAAAAAAAAAAAAAAAAAAAAAAAAAAAAAAAAAATATATATATATATATGAATAATATTAAGATAATTGATGTTGGTGTGTGTGCATAGGAAAATGAGACGACAGGCGGTGGCATCAGCAGGGAGCCATACTCACAACCACCTATTCCTCAATGGGACCTATGCGGCGGGAAGCCAGGATGGTGGAAGGAGGTAGTGCCCGTCTACTCGGAGAGGTTCGTCTCTCAGGTGCAAGTCGATGACGCCGCCGAGGAGGAGGAGAGGATAGTGGATCTCGACTCGGACCGGAGACCGCTTCCATGGAGGTCCAGTCTGCAATGTGGACGTCAGAGAGACCTAAATGATGTACCACGTTTCGGACGTCTTGGAAAGACTTGAGCGTGAGGGACCGGTTGTCATAGCGTATGTGCAACGCAAAGGGGTGCCCCCAGCGATAGGGAATGCGGAGCCGCTGCAATTCCGCTGTGAGAGGACGCAGGGCACGCCGAGCTTGCAGTGTCAGGTCAGAGAGGTCATGGAAGAGCGAAACCTGGTGACCATTAAGCGGCCATGTGCCAACTTCCCTCGCCCGGGCCATAATCGCTTCCTTAACGCGAAAGTCTGTGAGATGACAAATGATGTCTCTAGGGGGAGATCCCGGGTTCCCCCTCAGTCGAAGAGCACGGTGCGCTCTGTCTATGGGCACAGGGGAGTCCGCAGGTCGGCCCAAGAGACCATTAAAGATCCCGGTCAGGAGAGCCAGCACATCTTCCGGGCCATCAGATTCAGGGATCCCGCGGAGACGAATATTCTGCCGGCGGCCCCTATTATCCAGATCCTCCACCCGGCGACGGAGGTCCTGTAGGCAATGAGTGTGATGATCACTCACCAGCTGTGCTCGTGTGTTGGTATGCTGCTGCTGAACTGCCGATTCTTCAAGGGTCAGGACACGTGACTCCAACGTGGATAAATCCGCGCGAAGTGCAGAGACCTCATCGCGGATCACTTGTTTGATCTCCGTGATGAGCAGCGAAAAGTCCGATTTCCACGGCGCAGAGGAGAAGAGTTGAAGCACCTCCGGGGGATGAGACGTGGAAGGTAAGTGCGCCGCCGAGGCGGGCTCCTCCACGGAGGAAGAACTCGCCGGAGAGCAGGCCTCACGGTCTCCAGGGGCCTGGGAGGCCAGGTCCGCGGGGGTCCGGAAATATTCCCGGAGGGAAGCAGCAGAGGAACGCGGGCGGTCCCCCGGGGTAGAGGGGTCCGTGGCCGACCGTTTGGAGCGACCCATGCTGCAGCAGGAGGGACGAAGGGCAAACAGAGTGCGAGCGGCGGCAGAGCAGGCAAGTCAAGCAGCCATCTTCCTCGGCGGCCGGCATATGTATTCTAAATGTCTCATTGTAACATCACAAGATTACACATTGTAACTGTGACTCAGTAGATCTTCACCTCTGTGAAACTTTGACATCATCAGATGTTAAAAGCAGGTGTGAAACTGTCTGGTTTCTCTCACTTTTTTTTGCAGATTCAGCTAAACGTTTCTTTGTACGCTGCAGGTTTAGTGTTTTACTACTTAGAATCCTAAAATTGTTCTGTTTAGCAAACCCCATACATCTTCACGCCTCATTTATTACAGGGTGGGCCTTAATGGAGGGAGACGCAAATTCCTTCTCAATAAAGCTATTAACTATTGGTTGAAAATAAACCTTTTTCTGCTTTTATGGCAACCTATCGGTGCCTTATCTGAGGGTCACATGACCACAGAGCATACTTAATATGTGCCATGGATAATATCAATTATTAAAGATATATTCATCAGAAAAAGTTGAGTGAGCCTCAATTTCAGAGCTCCAGGACATTATATTGTCCTTGTGGCTCTATGTTACCGTCCTCACGGATATAACTCATTGCTCTATCCCAATGATCTCACACACCCATCAGGAGCATTAATTACTGCTGTTGTGCTTAAACCCTAATGTGACAGTTTGAAATGTTAATTTCCTTATTATGACCTATTAAAGTTACTTACCTGAGCTGTCAAAGTTGTGATGTCACCGCTGGGTGTAGTCGCTGGGTGAGCAGGACATTTATTACAGGGTGCAGGAGCCAAATATATACAAAAAAGTGATTTAAAGAGATAGAAAACTGCCCAAAAATTTTGCACACAAACTATAATTTGTTCTGTATGTTTATAGTTTGGTTCAACACTGAAAGTATTAAAGAGGCATCCATTTTTTTTATTTCAGGGATCAGTAATGTAAAAAAAATTTACTTCACAGATCCGTGTTTCAGTGAAATCTCACCAGGATGTCCCCATATTGCCCCTGAACTGAATCCAGTTTTGCCCTGTGGGGCAACTGACACTCTAACCTGCTGGAGAGTCAGTGTATGGAAAGGCGAGGAGCGTAGCAGGGATCCCAATGGAATTTTTATATGGAATAGAAATGTCTAGAAATCACTAAACGGAATGGTGACGCCAGACACTGGTGTGTTCTGGCCTAGACCGACAAGGCCTAGAGCAACAGGTCCTTGGGGTCAGCGGCCCCCTGCCACGTTACAGGGATCCAGCCACTCTATGGGGAGACAGAGCCCCTTGTAGCGCCACTGCAAAAATGGAAAATTCTAAGGGAGATCACTGTCTGGCCTATTAACGCTATGGAGGACTGTGCTGCTTTGGCACGGCCTCCATGTGTTACTTCCACCTGGCGAAGCACGTCTTTAAAAGGTGAAGCTCCAGGATATGGCATCATATGCCATCGCTCACCAGTTAGGATGATGGCACAGAGAGGGCGGCTGGTGGCATTGCTGTGGGTTAGGTCTAGGGCAGTGCTGAATACTCCACATGATACTTTTTTGATCTTCCAGGGGTTATTACCCTGGACAGTAACTTTGCTAGTAAAAAGTGAAACTGCAGCCAAATTACTGACCCTTTCAACCATAACCAAGATTCATGAACCGTAGTCTTTCAACTTTCATTCACAAAGCTGCCCATTGTTTATCGTTCTGGCAGCAAGTGAAGATGGGAAGAAGCTTCTGTCCTTTCGCTGATAAGCTGGCTGCAATTGCTTATCTTTTCCAGCTAGATACGGAAGTTTCCCCTGTAACTCATAAACACAGTTTATCGCAGAACCATATTTGATATATAAACGTAGTGGAAAAAACAAAACTTGTACATGTTTTACTTCTATATTAAGTTAATGAAAAACTTTTTATTGTTATTATGTTATTTAGTTTAGATTAGAGTGCCAGCAGATTGGGTAGTGTTGTTACAAAAGTGAAGTGAAAACAAACAATTTTAAAGTTGACAATATACAAAAAAGACAATAAAATTAACACATAGTAAAACATACTTATACAGATAAGAGTGACTTGCCCTTGTGAGCTTACGATCTATTCGTTTTAGCTTGCGTTTTATGTATGAACTTACCTGAACGCACTTTCCTGGTGTAGTTAAAAGTGTCTTATAGGTATTTCTTTTAAGATTGTTGCTGGATCCAAATCAAGGAATAAGACATCAGAATGATGCTAAATTGGCCAGGATATTCAGACTGTTATTGCAATCCAGACAAGCCCTTTCTTCTATCATGTGACTACCTTTTTAAGTGTAGCTATACATTGTCCCAATGGCCTTTTTACGTTATGGCCTCGAGCTGTTGTCCAACTTGGCTCTAAGCAGAACAAGATGGCTGGTGTCCTCAACAGCCTCAACGCACCCAACATAGATATCTGAAACCATCCCTTAGCTACTCCAGGCATGTGCCAGTGATCTGGTATGAATAACGGGGCAGACGTAATGCCACCCGTAACCCCGGATCTTTAAGACAACACTGACACCAAGCCGAGCAACTACTGGTTATGGTTTAGTAGTTCTACAGTTAAAATGAGTTGCTAAATGAATGCAGTTTCATCTCACTGACTTCACTTTACATTATAAAGAGCCAACCCCAGTGAGCTTCTGCTCATGAATAGCTTGGATGGCCCTGTAGATAGCATATTTAAATCAGTAAGGTTTCCAATTTATCCAATTTGTTTTGACCATGTTCTGCTTATGTCCTATATGTATTTTGCCTCCGACAGCTCATTTTACATTTTACCAGCCAGCATTTGGAAAATATTTTTTTTTCTCTTTTATGTTTCTTACAACACAATAACATAAACTCATCATATATAAATTTTGTTTTTTTAAAACTACTGGTATTTAAATAATACCTATTAATCCATAAGCATATTTTACCCAGAGGGCAAAAAACAAATGTCCTTCAGGATCTTGGCTTTTCTTCAATGTTATGACCTAGCTAGAAACGTCAGCGCACAGCTGGATAATCACATGCTAGGTAATGCATCACTTGACCTAACTGAGGCATGTAATTTATTTACAGAGCGTTCTATATAGCTCCGAATGCAGACATGATATGGGGTATACACGCTATTACACAATTTGTGTCTTGAAGAAAAAGTTAAAGAAGTCCACACAATGCAGGGTTTTGTAGAGAAAAGAAGCAGCAAAAGTGGGACTTCATTTAATAAAACGTGTAGTCTCTCTTTTCACCATTTGTAAATGTATTCAGCAGTTTTCTATTATTATTGATGTAAAAAAAATACTCTTGGGTTAAAGTCTGCATCTCCAGGTTTCCATCTGAACAATGCTACTGTATATGTTGGCTCTACGAATAGGTTTAAATGGTGCACATGCCATCCTCTGTAGAAGATCTCTTAGCAGGTCATTGGTTATAACATTGCTTGTAAAGATCATCTATTCAAAATATGAGACCTGGGACATTGGTAGGTCTCTTGCCCACAGTTATGAATGGGATAGTCAGGAGGTGGAAACGTACTGGATGGAAGTTGACAATGTAGGAATCCAATGTGTATGGATTATAATTATAGTCAACACAAATGTGTCTAGATTAACAAGGATTTTATATAGCATTTACACCATGTTTGAATCCTTTCCACGATCCTATATTTTAGGACCCCTATATTGTACAGCCTGGTTTTCATGGCTGGTTGTTGGAGTCTAAATATGGTCTGCTTTGTTAACCCCTTAAGGACAATGGGAGGTCCCTAAACCCATTGTCCTTAAGGGGTTTGTCATTAAGGGGTTAATGGATTACCTGGCTGGGACAGATGATGCCAGCTCTCTCCACTGCTAACAGAACCTGTTCTCTAGAGTTTATGTATTAAGATGTACATTCTGGAACCTTTGTGACAAGCCTGGGGAATTTACCGGTGTGGAAATATATTCCAGGTTACAAGTAGCCTTGTCACAGAGAACCTAAATGGCTTGTTTTTCACTTGTAATAATGGCACTAAAGCTAACATAATCCTGTCAGAGCTTTAGGATTTATGAAAATTGTGTATCGTTGTGCAATTACAATCCTGTAAATTTAGCCATATAATTGAGCAGTTATCATCTGGATTTAGAACAGATAATGGAACACATTTGCTTGGTCAGGATTCACAATCTCAGACAGAACCCCCCCCCCCATGAACATCATAAAAATAGTCTACACCGTGTTAACAAGATTACAAATATATATTCATAAAGAATAAAAAAAGTTTAAGCCCCTTTTGACTCAGATCACAGCTTCCCCCGTGAAGCAATAAGATATTGGTACAGTATGAATCTTGCCTCTTTATAAGTCAATGGTAAGACTTCACATTAAATATGCTGTGCAATTTTGGGCATCGGTTCTTAAAAAGGACATTATGTCACTAGAAGAAGCACAAAAAAGGGCAACAAAATTAGATCTTAGTTATGACGAGAGACTAAAAAAAATTATTTATATACACTAGAAAAATGACATCTTAGAGGAGATATAATAATATTGTATAAATATGTGCGGGGCTAATATAAAGAGCTCCCCAGTGATCTGTTTATTAACAGAAATGTGCAAAGAGCAAGAGGTCATCCTCTGAGACTGGAAGAGTGAAGATTCCATAGACAACAAAGGGAGGGATTGTTTACAGTGAGGGCAATAATGGTATGGAATTCACTGCCAAGAAAGGTGGCTCTATCAAATACAATAGATGCATTAAAAACAGTTATATATATATAAATAGAAAAGCAGAACGTACAGGGCTATAAATAATAGAAAAAACATTAATATTTTAGAGCTTCTTGATCCAAGGAGAAATCACATATCCTTTTGGAATCAAGAAGGAATTTATTTCCTCCTAAGTGGCAAAATTCCAAAATAGCCAAAATTAGGGTTTTTTTGCCTTCATTTGGATCAAAAGCAGGAACGGTAGGTAGAAGGGTTGAACTTGATGGACTTAGGTCTTTTTTCAAACTAAATTACTATGTCAGGATGTTCTATAAGGTTAAATACAGATTGACAAACACAAAGCACAAGCTACAAAGGGCAGACTGAACCAGGGAGACGTTACCCCCCAGGCCGGTCAGACCTACTTTAGGTAATAGCGTGACTGCTCATACAGCCTCCAGACAAGGTGAGTGTTAGTATCTTATCACTTGTTAGTAAACTAATACAATGAAGAATACATGGATTGTTTCAACTCCTTCAGAATAGTTGAATGATTAAAAACTTATTTGCATAGACCTTATCAATCATGATGCATATCCATAATTTGACTGCTGTCTGACTCACAGAAAGGTTTCATAATAAAAGTGTGACTCTGCAAGCTGTCGCCTTTGGAGACGTTTTAGTAAAATAAAGAGAGCAGACAGGGGTGTCATCGGATGTGCTGGAATGTTCTTTTCACCTTTACAAACATTCTGTGTGAGCTGGAATTAGGTCAAGGTCTGATAAGATGACCACTAAGCCAATGACTCATTTGCAAAAGCAGAGTAAAATTTTACAAAACTGACTCAGCGGGGTTATGTATAAAGAGCAATGTTGGTGAAAGAGTTTCAAAGTGGACTTATCACCTTAGCAAAGAAATTGAACGGTCTGATTGGCGGAAACATACCTTTGGCTGATATGGTAATTTCACTACCAACCTTTACGTATAATCCTCTTTAAAAAGAAAGGGGTAGCCTGGATGGCATAACTTAGGTCTATACCTTTATTAATAGGAGGTACTGACACCCAAGGTTCCATGAAACAAATTGGGGGCCATATGAGAAAACTCAGACCCACCTTAAATTGGCAAAAGACAGAGTTCTTGCGTTTAGGAACAAGTTTATCAAAGCCCTTATGACTGTACTTTTTCTTAATTTAATTTCTCAATTAAAGAAGCGTAATTGATTAACTTGCTTACGTCTAGAACTCTTAAACATAATTTAATCTCGATTTGATGACTTGATGAAAGGAAAGCTATAGAAGTTTCCTAATCTCCTGTTATGGTGATTGAGCAAGTGCATGGTGAGAGTGAAAATATTTAATGACTACGTTAAAACTGGCATTTTAAAAATGGACAATAACATAAGCACATGTTAAGGTATAAAGGAGGGCCCTGTTCTTGGAAGCTTACAATCAATTTGCAGTTGCAATCTGTAATGTTATTTTACATTTTTGCCTACACAGACTCGATGTGAGAGACTGAAACATAACTTCAAGTTATTGCTGTAAAAGGTGGTTCTACAAGCTATTGGATCATAAGGTGTACTTTGTTTTTCAGACATAGCTTCACCATTTTGGCTTTATTTTTGTTGAATAAATCGTGACACTGTGTAATATGTTATGCGTTGTTGTTCATTTGAGAATAGAATTCAAAGAGGGTGTACTTTCTTTTTCACACTCCTGTGCATATATATATATATATATATATATATATATATATATACACACTTTAAAAAAGTTCCTGACTGTATGTAGCTAGGTTTTATCCATAATACTAAAGTTTCATTGTGTGTGTTTGCCCAAGTGAGGGGCTTATTTCAAAACGTGCTAAAACAAACACAAGTATCAATCCTGCCCTTACAATATGGGTTATTGTTATAAAGCTCTACTATGGCTACTACAGCTACTATATATCCAGACAATGAAAATCCCTACTCAGATTAGAACTGTAGAAACTAACTTGAGAACAATTACTTCTTATTTAATTGGGCAAAAGAGAGAGAAAAAGACATTCTATAAAATCCCATAACTTGGATTATCCTTCAATATGGTGCAATTTACATTTACTAAAAAGATTGAATGCATACATTTGCTATTACGCACATTCTAAATTAGAATTAACATTACTACCCGCTTATGTAAAATCAGAAATTAATGTGTTATTTTTGGGAGGACATGGGTGTGACAATACAATTGCTAATCCGCTTGGACTAATTTAATATTTAATTGAGTTTTAATTTCCTCCTTCATTTTGACAATTGTATTGATTTTGGCAGGAACAACTGGTATCATCTTGACAAATTGTATATTAGAACATCTTCTTAATTGACCCTTTTGAGCTATCAATGTTGTTGTTGCGGCATTGCACATTGTATTCATTCACAGTCTTGTTCTACTACTACTATATTATATTTATTTTACAGAGAAGTAGAGTTTGGTGTGGAAGAACTTGACCGGCCACACAGAGCCCTGACCTTAACCCCATCGAACACCTTTAAGAATCAACTGGAACGCAGATTGCGAGCCGGGCCTTCTTGTCCAACATCAGTGCCTGACCTAGCAAATGCCCTACTGGATGAATAGGCAAAAATCCCCACAGAAATACCCCAAAATCTTGAGGAAAGCCTTCACAGAAGAGTGGAAGCTATTATAACTGCAAATGGGAAACCAACTTCATATCAATGTCTATGTATTTAGACTGTGATGTCTCTGCTGGTGTAATGGTCAGGTGTCCTAATATCTTTGTCCCTATAGTGTATTTAGTACAAAGTAGTTGTGGAAAAAAGGTGACAGAATTAGCATTGCCAAATCAGTTTCCTGTCCTTACACTTTAGAAAACCCTTACAAATTAAATGAGCAATTTAATAATAAGGGACAATAATTTAATGGGAATAAATAATTGTACATTTCTAGCGAACAAGAAGTTAACACGTTGCCATAGTATAGACATTTTCTGGGCTTTGGTGCCTGGCGGCCCTGTTGTGAGCATGGGCCAGAGTGGTGGGAGCAGGTTTTTACTGGACCCCAAGATTTCTGATGGTGGCCCTATGTGGAATGTATAAACCTAGGCCTGAACTGTCCATAATGTTAGGTGGGCCAGTGGTCAATGTTACTCCATTGTTAATGGCTCCTTTAACTGTGAACACATACTAAAATTGCATCATGAAAGAGCGCAGTGATTTGAAAGGCATATTCCATACGCATGACCAATTATGGCAAGATCTGGTCTCCATGATCTAATCTGATCCCCTAAATCGAGACTGTTAATATGTAGCCTGTTAATCCACATTACCTTAAAGATGGATTTAGTGAATAGGATTTCTAATGCTATTTGTGTTAAGCCACATCCAGCCGGGCATCATCTTCAAATCTGTTTATTTCTGTTTGCAGCACAGATTAGCTAACAGCAGTGAACTGAGCTACTTATATAAATATGAACTGGAAAAGCACCCTATCTCAACCATTATTAACCACTTGATAAGATAAAGAAAGGTCAAAGAAGGAATCACTGATGATCCTGAGTCAGGAATGTTACTGTTAAAAAGAAATTAAAACTCAACAACAATTTGAACATTTTCATAGTGCCTACCTTCAGGAAATCCCAGGATATCCTGAAGATAAGCTTGGCCGCTTGCCAGAACAGTTTGCTTGGCCATAGTATATTAAAAAACAAACGCTCCTGCGCAGATCAGTGTTTACCCAACATGATCAATAACTTTATATAAAAAACCACAATCTGTATGTAAATAGTTGTGATCACTCTCATACATGTACATTGATAACTACTAAAGCACAAGCATGATCATGTAGATTTGTTAATGGTTTGTTCTTACACGTAGGATTTTGG